>NW_024727827.1:130000-220000 GCF_018991925.1 Homarus americanus | reverse complement strand
CGCTCACCAACCCGTGGGAAAAGACTTTGTTATTCTCACGTCATCTGTTATTAATTACTAAGTTAATTTCAATGCTCTAATTATATCAAAAGGTCGAAAGTTAATTTATTTTCCTCGTAATTGTGGTAATAAGAATGTAATTAAGTGGTTAAATGAGGATTAATTAGTAAGATTAAGTTAGAACATTAATACTGAGAGTTGATTTTAGTTAGATAAGTTTACTTTGCACCAGGGAGGGAGAGGGAGGGAGAGGGAGAGGGAGAGAGAGGGAGGGAGAGAGAGGGAGAGGAAGATTAGAAGAGGGAGGAAAACACACACACACACACACACACACACTTTCCTATTTTTCTTCGTAAATGAGTAAGTTTTAATGGTGTGTGTGTGTGTGTGTGTGTCTCTTTATTCTAGAACCCCCCGATTCTGTTCTGTTGATCATATCCTTCACAACCGGTTCGTGATGCCAGAAGTACGGGGAAGTGTTGTGTGGGTTGGTGACAGCTCTCTCTCTCTCTCTCTCTCTCTCTCTCTCTCTCTCCTCCTCCTGGATTGACTAAAAAAGTGCCCTGTCGATCGGTAGTGTTAAGAGGAAGAGGGTGCAATTGATCGTGCATAAGTTGCATGTTGGCAAGGTCGTGTATATGTCAGCAAACCCTTGATGTTTACATATTTCCCCTTCCATTTCCCCCCTCCCCTACCCCCCACCTTCCCTTCCCCACCTTCCCCTTCCCCCCACCCTACCCCTTCCCCACCCTCCCCTTCCCCCACCCACCCTCTATAGACGAGAAAGATAGGGATTGGTGGTGGTAGTTGTGGTAGAAGTAGTGTAATGGTTGTTTTGTAGGGGGTGGTATGGTAGGAGAGGAACAGATTGTGGGTGGTAATGGTAGCTGTGGTAGGGATTGGTGGTGGTAGTTGTGGTAGGGATTGGTGGTGGTAGTTGTGGTAGGGATTGGTTGCTTTATATACTACTAGCATTAGAACAGATGGTGGTTGTTGTGGTGGTTGTGTGTAACCAGTCTCCTACCAGCTGTTGTGATGGTGGTGGTGTTGTGGAGTGAAGGGTCATTTAAAACTCCTTTCCCTTCCTGTGTTCTGTTTCGTTTATTATCATTATTATTTATTATCTTAGACTCTTGGTATGGAGAAGAAATAAAAAATAAAATTATAAGCCATTAGTTTGTTTATATGCGATCGTCATTTGTTTTGGTGTTGTTCTATAGATGCTGAAATCATGAATATTTTCTCAAGGACCTCACGGAATTTGATCAGTGGCTAGTTTTTAATACATTTTATAATCACTAGAATAACATTATTTTTTCATTATCTAATTGTATTTTATTATTATATTCAGGATAAATTGTATTTTGAAGCTTGTTTAAATATGTGTGGGGAGAAATTATTTCCATCCGATTGTCTTTTGTTTTGGGGTCATGGCGTTTATACTGACATCACTGTTTGTTTGTGGGGGATTCATTTATTAATTTATTTATTTTTTAATGGAAATAAATTACAGAATACGATTTTTAAGTTTATATATATATGTATTTTAACATCATTTAAATTATCTAAAGAGTTTAATATAATAGTTTTAGATCAGATAAATAGAGAGAAGAGTTGATTAGTATGTTGTGGTCACCTGTCCCGTCCCCAGGTGAACACAGTCCATCCCCCCACTCTCGCAACCTCTCTCTCTTCCTCAACCTCCTTCTTCTCCTCTCATTCTACCTCCTCCCCCCTCTCGCGCTCCTTCCCCCTCCCCCTCCTTCCCCCTTCCAACCCCTGCTAGGCAAGTCCAGGGGCTACATTACGTCATAGACAGGAAATTCAGATGCAACCACGAACAAGAATATTCTGTGTGTTGGTCTCTCAGTCCTTTGTGTGGTGGTAGTAGTGGTGGTAGAAGTGGTAGTCTCACTGGTTTGGTTTACATACATACATACGTAACGTAACCTAACATACATACATAACCCAACCTATCCTAACCAAACAAGAACAGATCATCATTATAATTAATGTGTGGTTTAATTGTTACGTGATAAGAACTGGTATAAGCGACATACGGACAAGCAGACTATGTGACCTCGACTACATGTACTGAACTGGATGTGGGCGTGACCTGTATCAGTGTGTGTGTGTGTGTGTGTGTGTGTTTGTGTGTGTGTATGTATGTGTGTATGTATGTGTGTGTGTGTGTGTGTGTTCCATTACCATTTCCACCTATACCTTACGCTTAGGTTTGGTTAGTGTTCGGTGGCCGGAATTCAGTCACGTTGGACTGACCTAACATGACCTTGGCGAGGACAGTAGGGGGGGTGAGTGGGTAAGGGCAGCTGGGGGTAGGAGGGGTGAGGGGGGGTCAGGAGGTCAGGTTAATTACTCAGGTATGCAGCCGTGAGGAGCACACCTGTTGTTGCTGAGTGTTAGAACATAAGAAAATAAGGAGTCTGCAATAGGCTGGTTGGTCTGTGCATGGCAGCTCCTGTCGAGAGTTACTACCACTCTCTATCATCCATGAATCTATCCAGCCTCCTTTTAAAACTTTCCAGCGTCCCAGCACTTACTACACAGTTGCTAAGCTTGTTCCACTCGTCCACCACCCTATTTGTGAACCAGTTCCTTCCTATCTTCCTCCTAAACCTAAACTTATCCAACTTAAATCCGTTGCTCCGAGTCCTATCCTGCTCGGATATTATAAGAACTTTATCTATATCCCCTTTATTGATTCCTTTCACCCACTTAAATACTTCTATCATATCTCCCCGCACTCTTCGTCTTTCTAGGGAATGCAAGTTTAGTTTCTTTAACCTATCCTGATATGGAAGGTTTCTAAGTCCCGGAATCATTTTCGTCATTCTTCGCTGCACCGACTCTAGTGAATTGATATCCATTCTATAATAGGGACACCAGAACTGAACAGCATAATGGAGGTGCGGCCTGACTAGCGCAAGATATAGTTGCAATAAGACCTCTGCACTCTTATTACTTACACTTCTAGATATAAAACCCAATACTCTGTTTGCCTTATTTCGAACATTAACGCACTGTTTTCTAGGCCGTAGGTCCGGGCTTACAAGTACCCCTAGGTCTCTTTCACAAGTCGACTTCTCTTGGTTGATGTTGTTAAGGCTGCATATATTAACAGTATTTGTTCTTCCAATATTCAGTACGCTGCACTTGCTGGTGTTGAATTTCATTTGCCATTTTTCAGACCACTCCTGCAGTTTATTTAGATCCTCCTGTAATGCATTTGCATCCTGCCCTGAATTAATCTGCCGCCCTGTTTTGGTGTCATCCGCAAACTTGCTTATGTCACTGCTGATCCCAGTATCTAGATCGTTTATGTAGATTATGAACAAGAGTGGGCCCAGAACTGACCCCTGGGGAACCCCACTGGTTACACGGTGGACGGAAATAAAGTCCACAGGAAAAAAAGTCACATGACTCGTATACATTGACAACACAATATATATATATATGATGGTATTGTGGTTAGATGAAGGTGTGGTTGACCTGACCTACACCCTTACAAAGTTCCTTAGCAACACACCGAGGGGGAGGAGGAGGAGGAGGAGGAGGAGATGGGGAAGAATTTTTGTTTTTTTATAATTTTGCCGTGGACAGCAGCTAGTTTATTGTGCACCCTATCGGAGGAGAGGTAGAAGGAGGAGATGTAGGATGAAGAGGAGAGATAGGAGGAAGAGGAGGAGGTAGTAAGAGGAGTGGTAGGAGGTAGGATAGGCGTGTGGTATGACCTCCCGTGACCTCTCTTCCACAGACCTGACTTTTTCACCCCTTCCACCAATACTGACCTTCAGGGCTAATTAATCTTCCCCTTTCCACCTCCCCCTTCCTTACCCCTCCCTCCTCCCCCTTCGTTCCCTTACTCCTTCCTTCCCCCTTCCACCACCCCCTCCCTTGTCTTCCTCTCTTCCTTCCACCTCCTATGTAACCAGTGGGGTTCCCCAGGGGTCAGTACTAGGCCCACTCTTGTTCATAATCTACATAAACGATCTAGATACTGGGATCAGCAGTGACATAAGCAAGTTTGCGGATGACACCAAAATAGGGCGGCAAATTAATTTAGGGCAGGATGCAAATGCATTACAGGAGGATTTAAATAAACTGCAGGAGTGGTCTGAAAAATGGCAAATGAAATTCAACACCGGCAAGTGCAGCGTACTTAATATTGGAAGAACAAATACTGTCAATGTATACAGCCTTAACAACATCAACCTAGAGAAGTCGACTTGTGAAAGAGACTTAGGGGTACTTGTAAGCCCAGACCTACGGCCTAGAAAACAGTGCGTTAATGTTCGAAATAAGGCAAACAGAGTATTGGGTTTTATATCTAGAAGTGTAAGTAACAAGAGTGCAGAGGTCTTATTGCAACTATATCTTGCGCTAGTCAGGCCCCACCTCCATTATGCGGTTCAGTTCTGGTGCCCCTATTATAGAATGGATATAAATTCACCGGAGTCGGTGCAGCGAAGAATGACGAAAATGATTCCGGGACTTAGAAACCTTCCATATCAAGATAGGTTAAAGAAACTAAACTTGCATTCCCTAGAAAGACGAAGAGTGCGGGGAGGTGCGGGGAGATATGATAGAAGTATTTAAGTGGGTGAAAGGAATCAATAAAGGCGATATAGATAAAGTTCTTATAATATCCGAGCAGGATAGGACTCGGAGCAACGGATTTAAGTTGGATAAGTTTAGGTTTAGGAGGGAGATAGGAAGGAACTGGTTCACAAATAGGGTGGTGAACGAGTGGAACAAGCTTAACAACTTTGTAGTAAGTGATGGAACGCTGGAAAGTTTCAAAAGGAGGCTAGATAGATTCATGGATGATAGAGAGTGGTAGTAACTCTCGACAGGAGCTGCCATGCACAGACCAACCGGCCTATTGCAGACTCCTTATGTTCTTATGAGCGCTAGGACTGCCCAGTATGGACCAATAGACCCACTGCAGTTTCCTCCATTCTTATGTTCTTATGTAACCACAATCCCTCTATCAACCACAATCTTCTCATCAACCACAATCCTCACCACCATCAACCACAATTCCCTCACCCTATAGTAACTACATAAAGACTAATTTGAAGTGCTCTAATGGCATGGGATGACTTCATAACAACCTCTTTATTACAGGACAATAGTTAATGAGGTGTGTGTGAAGGAGGAGGGGGTGAAGGAGGAGTGTGTTGTAAAAGAGGTGTGACGTCCTTACATCTAGTGCCAACATCCGCCACCCACCTACTTCCCTTCTCCCCCTCCCCTTCCCCCCCTCCTCCTCCCTCCTTCCCTTCCATCTAGGTTTCCTGACCTCTCTCTCTCTCTCTCTCTCTCTCTCTCCTCTAAACGCAAATATGAGAGAGCACCTGTAGTCACCTCTTTTGCACCTCACACTGCCACAAAAATGGCCGCCCTCGTGTACAAGATGGCCCGGCTTAAGGGCCGCAAGGCGTGATTCAAGGCCACCTAGACGTGAATCAGGGCCACCTAGGCGTGAATTAGGGCCACCTAGGCGTGATTCAAGGCCACCTAGGCGTGAATTAGAGCCACCTAGGCGTGATTCAAGGCCACCTAGACGTGAATCAGGGCCACCTAGGCGTGAATTAGGGCCACCTAGGCGTGATTCAAGGCCACCTAGGCGTGAATTAGAGCCACCTAGGCGTGATTCAGGACCACCTAGGCGTTAGTTTCTATAAGGTGTAGAAGCTGTCGCCAACACAACAGCCACACCCGAAGTTAACGAGCTGCATGACCCAGTGTTTAAGGTGTGGAAGCTGTCACCAACACAACAACCACACCCCAAGTTAACGAGCTGCATGTCCCAGTGTTTAAGGTGTAGAAGCTGTCACCAACACAACCTTTTTAAATTAACGAGCTGCATGTCCCAGTGTTTAAAGGTGTAGAAGCTGTCGCCAACACAGCAACCACACCCTAAGTTAACAGGCTGCATGACCCAGTGTTTAAGGTGTAGAAGCTGTCGCCAGCAACAACCACACCCTAAGTTAACGAGCTGCATGTCCCAGTGTTTAAGGTGTAGAAGCTGTCGCCAACACAACAACCACACCCTAAGTTAACGAGCTGCATGTCCCAGTGTTTAAGGTGTAGAAGCTGTCGCCAACACAACAACCACACCCTAAGTTAACGAGCTGCATGACCCACAATCAAAGAATAGTCCGAGAAGACCGGACAACTCACCGACTGCACTGGCTAACCATTACCCCGGAACACGATCACAAATCAATTATCATCCAGGTCCCCAATTACTGCTGCTGGGTAGACAGAGGCAAATGGCGTAAAGAAACTTGTCCATAGCTTCACCCTGCCCGAGGATCGAACCCGGGTCCACTAACTTGCTGGGAGGGGGTGGGAGGGTGAGAGTTGTGGTTGTGGGGAGGGTAGTGGTGGTTGTGGGGAGGGTGAGAGTTGTGGTTGTGGGAGGGTGAGAGTAGTGGTTTTGGAGAGGGTAGTGGTGGTTGTGGGGAGGGTAGTGGTGGTTGTGGGGAGGGTATTGGTGGTTGTGGGAGAATAGTGGTGGTTGTGGGGAGGTATTGGTGGTTGTGGGAGGGTATTGGTGGTTGTGGGGAGTATTGGTGGTTGTGGGAGGTAGTGGTGGTTGTGGGGAGGTAGTGGTGGTTTTGGAGAGGGTAGTGGTGGTTGTGGGGAGGGTAGTGGTGGTTGTGGGAGGGTAGTGGTGGTTGTGGGGAGGGTAGTGGTGGTTGTGGGAGGGTAGTGGTGGTTGTGGGAGGGTAGTGGTGGTTGTGGGAGGGTAGTGGTGGTTGTGGTAGGACGGTCGTGGTAAGTGGACCAACATGCTACTCACATCTCACACAACATCCGCCCCTGTAAGCCATTAAGACAGTCTCTGAATACCAATGTTGTGTTACTGCTTCTGCTGTTACTGTTCCTGCTACTGTTGTTCCTGCTACTACTGCTCCTGCTACTACTGGCTGCTACTTTGCAATACTTTTACTCTGTACTAGACAGGTGTGTGTGTGTGTTGGAGGTGAGAGAGAGAGAGAGAGAGTACACACACACACACGCTTGGGCAGACACGTGTGACCCCTTCCCCCTTTCTCCCCTCCCCCTTCCCTTCCGTCTCCTCTCCCCCATCCTAACCTAACCCTAGCCTTGAGTGCATCCTCAGGTGAGTGAATGACACCTGATCACTCGGTCACCTGTGGTCTCTCTCTCTCTCTCTCTCTCTCTCTCTCTCTCTCTCTCTCTCTCTCTGGCCACACTATCAAATTGCCTCAAGTATAAAGTTGCCACCAGCATCTCATCTGACCAACCTGGCCACCACACCTGGCCAACTTCCAAGAACAACCACTACCACCTGGCCACTCACCATACCTGGCCACCCCACATCCACCACACCTGGCTAACACCAGAACAACCACTACCACCTGTTACTTTCTGCATACCTGTACCCATCACCACACCTGGCCACCACACCTGGCCAACACCAAGAACAACCACTACCACCTGGCCACTCACCATACCTGTACCCCATCCACCACACCTGGCCAACACCAAGAACAACCACTACACCTGGCCACTCACCATGCACAGCACTGTCACCCCACCTGGCCCACCCACACCTGGCCAACACCAAGAACAACCACTACCACTGGCCACTCACCATACCTGTACCCTTCACCACACCTGGCCAACACCAAAAGAACAACCACTACCACTGGCCACTCCTGCCATCTGGCCACCCCATCACCATCAGTAACAATCAGACACTATCAGGACATGTAAAATACCCCCCTCCCCCCCCCTTATACGGGCCCTGACACTACCGTATTCATGATAAACGCCAGACAACCTTATTTTCTCCCCCGTGTGTAGCCAAATGTGAGTGATGATAGTGTTGTAGGTGACGTGATAGTGTTGATGGTGACGTGTGGTGATACTGAGAGATAATGGTGTGGGATGACGATCTTGTAGGTAACGTGTTGATGGTGACGTGTGGTGATAATAGTGGGTGGTGATAATAGTAGTGATGGTGATAGTGGTGATAGTGATAGTGGTGAGTGTATGGTGATAGTGGTGATAGTGGTGATGGTGATAGTGTATGGTGATAGTGGTGATAGTGATAGTGGTGATGGTGATAGTGTATGGTGATAGTGATAGTGTATGGTGATAGTGGTGATGGTGATAGTGTATGGTGATAGTGGTGATGGTGATAGTGTATGGTGATAGTGGTCATCTCATGGTGTAAACATTAGGTGACGCCCTTGATGATAACTCCTTCTATCACACTCGCCACATAATGACCTGCCGCACTCTCTACACACACTCTACTCTCACACTCACTCTCCGCACGCACTCTAATCTCTCACACACACTCTTCTCTCAGTCTGGGGGAAGAGGCGGTGGATTAGGAGAGAGAGAGAGAGAGAGAGAGAGAGAGAGAGGCAACGATTAATATGGAACAAGTTACCTGAGGTGATGAATGGGCCGAGTTACCTGTGTGTGGTGGTTGATGATGGTGATTGATGGTGGTTGGTGGTGATTGATGGTGGTTGGTGGTGACTGATGGTGGTTGGTGGTGATTGATGGTAGTGGTTGATAGTGGTACATGGTGGTGGTGATTGATGGTTGGTGGTGGTTGATGGTAGTGGTTGATAGTCGTGGTGTTAGTGATAGTAGTTGTTAGTACTACCACCACAACCACCACCATCACAACCACCACAACCACCACCATCACAACCGTCACAACCACACGAAGGTAACAAATTGTCATCGTCACCACACACACACACACACACGTACATGTTTCTCAGAAGTACGCTGGTAGGAAATGCCTTTGAGAGTACATGGAAATTCATCTCTCTCAGCCTTGGTGATTCATTCTGGCCTGAGAGAGAGAGAGGGGGTGGTGGTGGTGGTAGTGAAGGTGGATGTTTAGTTTTTTGAGGGCAGGTGTAGGTGGGTGAGGGCAGGTGTAGGTGGGTGAGGGCAGGTGTAGGTGGGTGAGGGCAGGTGTAGGGGCAGGGAGGGACAGGTGTAGGGGTGAGTGAGGGCAGGGGTGTAGGGGTGGGGTTAGGGGCAGGTGTAGGTGGGTGAGGACAGGTGTAGGGGTGGAGTGAGGGGCAGGTGTAGGTGGGTGAGGGCAGGTGTAGGTGGGTGAGGGCAGGTGTAGGTGGGTGAGGGCAGGTGTAGGTGGGTGAGGGCAGGTGTAGGTGAGTGAGGGCAGGTGTAGGTGGGTGAGGGCAGGTGTAGGTGGGTGAGGGCAGGTGTAGGTGAGTGAGGGCAGGTGTAGGTGGGTGAGGGCAGGTGTAGGTGGGTGAGGGCAGGTGTAGGTGGGTGAATCTCCCTCTCAGCAATGCTTCCCTCCCTCCCCACCTTTCTACTTATCTACCTAACCCATCTTCCTCCCTCCCTTCCTGGTATCGACAGAAAACGAAATTCTTAAATAATAATAATAATAATCCCACATTTATCCTATCCAGAAACAAAATAACGTCGGTATAGTCTCACTGTAATTTTTCCACTATATTTAATTATTATTTATGCCATTGAAAAACATTAGAAACTTATTTAACCTAAAAATATAAGAAAAATATTAGGATGCAAAAAAAACGATAATAGTTTGAGTTCGTGGACGACATTCAGCGCTTTTGTTTACATGTCAACCAGACGCATTCGAATACCCTGTAATTATTTTTTTTTTACTATTTACATCGTTACGGTGTATACCTTTTGTATACATACTACGGTGTATATTTAGCGGCCATCTTCTGTGTATATCAGTGTAAAAGTGAGGCGATTAGATAAAGTTTTCTTTACGCCACCATTTTGGGAGTAAACTCGAACGTCGTCCATGTGAAAAATAAACAGTTCGTCTTGTTGACATTCAGTTGTTGTCGAGGTTGCTTAGAGGTCTGTTGCTACTCTGTCTGTCTGTATTGCTGTATGGTAGTGTTAGGGGCAGGTGTAGGTTAGTTAAAATGGTAGGTGTTAGGTTAAGGTAGCTATTACGATGTTAGAGTTAAGGTAGAGGTTAGGTTTAATTTAGGTTTACATTAGCGAGAGGGTTTAAAAGATTCCATGTGTGGGTGAATGTGTGGGCTCGCCTTGGTTACCTGGTAGTGTGTGAGAGAGCTGGCGTGGGCGGGCGTGTGGGGGAGGGAAGGTAGAGAGGGGGGGGGGAATGGGTAGGTAAGGTACTTTAACCCCTATTTACCTCCTCCCCTCTCTATCTATCCATCTATCCCTCTTCGTATATAAATAATCTCTAGTTTGGTGAGAGAAACATCTGATAAAAATTGTAATAAGAAAAAAACTGGTTAAAACTGAGGAGACAAAAGGGCGTAACAAGAAGTGAAAATGAGACAAGGAAGAACGATGATAACTGAGGAAAAGAAGACTAAGAAGGTGAAGAAGAAGAAGGAGGAAGAGGAGGAGGAGGAAGAATGTCACACCGCTGGGTTGTCTGTTACTCGCAAGTGGCCGCAGAGTAGCCAACGCTGGATGAACTTCTCCTCTTCTTTGAGTTACTGGGTCTGGGATCGCATCTGTAACTCCACCGTCAACACTCTCTCTACTGGGGCTTTACCACCACTACCTCGTTTAAGAGATAATGACCAATTCACCTATTATGTTCCTTTCTAAGACCTGGGATAATTTTCTTGGTAATTATCGTACCAGGCAACCTATGGAACAAGCAGTGCGTCATGTCGTTGTTGCCAGTTATTTCACGTATGTATATATCTTCAAACATCCATAAATATCTATAAAATCAAAGATAAATAACTTTTCTGTGTTGGTGTATCGTATAAATGAGTGTAGCGATGCAGTAAAAGGCATAGCGGTATAGCTTTATTAGGTTCGCTATACAAAAGACCGTTCTGGCGAGTCAGTGTTGCCAGATGATGGGCCGTGGCCTTGGCTGATGGCTCACGACTATGCTATCTCCAGTTCTCTCCCTGGGAAGGAATTTTTTTTTGGCCACTAAGAAATTTACGTTTATTGAACAGATTCTCATTGCTTTTGAACACGTCCTGCTGGTTGGTAGGTAATTACGGCGAGGGAGGGAATAAGCGTCGTGATATTACAACATTTGATTAAAAAAAAAAATCCCGTTCCGTGTAGATGGCAAGTAATGGCAGCTGATGTACAGTATATAATATTCAATAATAGCCTCAAGGGGGGCTTTTCGTACCTCTTTGTTACCTCCCCGAACTGAGAATAAAATATATTTGGGTAGTTGAAGGCGACATGGAAGCCTAGGGTACGTAGAATAAGGGGGAAAAAACGCGAATATACATGGTACCAGACGAGGCGAGCGTCGGGTGTGAGGAGCCAACCTGGTACAGGGGATGACGTGGCTACCGAGCTGGAATTCTTCTCTCAATTTTTTTTTGTTATTATTACTGGGGCTCAGGTACGGGTGTGGCCAGGTGGGTGATTGTGGCCATGGACGCACATCAAGTGGGCCATGCTTGGGAGTAATTTTGCCTTGACTTTGTTTTGTTATGATGTCACTTGGCCAGAACTCAGATTAACAGAGACCCTTACCATAAATATTTTCTTAATAATTAAACTTAAAATAACATTGAAAAATAACACACATACTGACACTAACTTTCTATATATAAAACAATAAAAGATTCCCAACCGTAAATTTTTCCACTACTGTTGTTAACGTATCTACTTTTAACTTCAGGTTCTAACGCCATATTATTTGACTTTATTGTCCCTTTTAAGTCAAACATTTATAGTGTTGTATTATCGTAAGTGCCTTATAGAACACAGGCCCCTTAAGTCAATACTCCAGTGACTTAGTGAGAACTTTTGAGTATTGTCCTTTTTTTCCGGGTTTAGATCACAATTTAGGTTAGGTTAGGTTAGGTTAGGTAAGGTTAGGTTAGGTTAGATTAAATTAGGGGTTAGGTTAGGTTAGGTTAGTAACTGATGATGATAATGACTCTCTCTCTCTCTCTCTCTCTCTCTCTCTCTCTCTCTCTCTCTCTAATAACAGGGAGGTGAGGAAATTCCGTTGAGGTGTAAAGTGGGGGGGGTTTGAGGGGGCTTCTTAGAATATAACTTTCTGTTTGAATTTGAAGCAACCCCCCCCCACCCTCCCCCTTCGCTGACTGTTGGGTATAATGATGATAATAATAACAATAATAATAATAACAACAATAATAATAAGGTATGGATGATATAATGTTATGAAGAAACTGTAGAGGGATAAATATCGTGGGTGGGGGGAGGAAGGGGGAGAGGGAGGGAGATTACCATGATAAAATAAATGTATGATGTACTTATTATCTCTCTCTCTCTCTCTCTCTCTCTCTCTCTCTCTCTCTCTCTGTGCAATAAACTAATTATCGGCATAAATATATAATTTTTACCATAAATAAATGTCTATCTTTCTAAAAAAAATATATTCCAAGATAGATTAATAATTGTATTTTATGGTGATATAATTATCTACTCGTAAATAATTAATTGTGAGATATTGAGAGAGATTAAATGGCGAGAAATGGCGCGAAGCAACATTTGTTTTGGCTGAGGAGGAGGAGGAGGAGGAAGATGTGTAACGAAATCATCCGAATGCGTTAACTCGATCACAATTTTACATATTTAGGAGTATTTTTTTTAATTTTAAGAGTCCTAAATATTGAAATAAGTTGTAGAATATTATGTAGTGATTATATGTAGTGAAATATTAACCGTAATTGAACGTAGTTTGGGTTAAATTATCGTTATTGGTGAGTTTGGGATTGTAAACATTAAACGAACACTAGATTGTGATTGGATTAGATGTGTAAACGACGTAAATTCAGTGCCATTTCAGATGTCCGGGAGTGTAGACGTGTTTTAGTTGAGCTCTGATAGTTTTTATGTTAATATAACCTCAAACGATGGTAAGATAACTTATTTTTATTTATTTATCAGTGTTATAATAAAAGGTTAATAATTATATAAGCCTCTTCTCGTCTCTCCGTCTGTTGGGCCCCTGTCCTGATGGGCCCTGGTTCTAATCTGACGTAATTGGGGCCCTGGTCCTAATCTGACGTAATTGGGGCCCTGGTCCTAATCTGACGTAATTGGGGCCCCGGTCGTAATGGGAGTCACTACCTACTAAGGGGTTCAGTCTTAAGAGAGCCCCAGTCCTCATGGGCCCCGGGTCTTGAGAGAGAGGGGGGTGGGGGGAGATGGAAGGAAAGGTTAAAGAGTGAGAGGGAGGGAGGGACAGGCGGCAGCAACGGGCAGGGAAAGTTGACGTCTTCAAGGTTGGCTCCCTCCCTCCTTCTCTCCCTCCCTCCTTCCTTCTCTCCCTCCCTCACTACCAATGACCTCACGACCCACACTACCACCACCACCACCACCAGTAGAACTTTGTACGTGTGTGTGTGTGTGTTGTGAGGAAGACACGTCACACACGCTTGGATACCTTCCTACGTGAGGTTGAAATCTCCAATATATCCACACTCGCCTATCCACGTCCACCCACCCACCCACCACACCCACTGAGGTTACAACACCGTACAGTATAGTCAGTATAGTCAAGTGAGTTAAGTGAGTCAGTTGAGTGAGTCAATCAGATACATTCTCACATCACCATTTACGAGAAAATTTATCTCACGGGTATTTTAAGACTTCACCAGCCAGGGATTTTAGTGTTGTGTTGACATTCGTTGTTACCTTATGTGTGTGTGTGTGTGTGTGTGTGTGTGTGTGTGTGGAAGAGAGGGTGTGGTAAGGTGTGGTGGTGGTAGGGGTGTGGGTGGTGGTAGGGGTGGTGGTGGTAGGGGTGTGGGTAGTAGTAGTGTGTGGGCAGCGTGGGCCAAAATGCTGCCATATTTGTGGACAAGACTTGCTGGGCACGCCATTCAATCCCCAAGCGAGCCAGCCAGTTAGCCAACATATGGTGATGGTCTCCTAGGATTGGTGGACAGGAGGAGGAGGAGGAAGAAGAAGAAGAGAGTTAGGTGGTTGGAAGAGGAGGAGGGGATGATAAACAGGAGGAAGAATAAGTGAAAAATGAAAGAGAAACAAGAGAGAGAGAGAGAGCTTTCAGGGCGATGGAATCAAGAGGATTTTTCCCTTATTCTCCCTCTCCCTCTCTCTCCCTCCCTCACTCTCCCTCTCTCCCTCAGATACTCCAACAATTGACTCACGTGTTGATTAATTACTGTAAATTACAATTACTCTTATTACCTTTTCTACAGGTGAGAAACAGGTTAATTAACGGTCTAATTAGGACGGAAATGGACGGCTTTAGGTCGAATTGGGACGGAAATGAACGGGTTTGTAAATCGAAAAAATAATCGTTCGAAAATACTGTTAAGCTTTTCTGGTGGGGGGGAGAGGTGTGAGGAGGGGGAGAGGTGTGAGGAGGGGGAATGGACGTAGGAGATGAGGGGGAGGAAATTTTGTAGAAGAGTTTAAAAACCTCGAGGTAATTAAGACGACCCTCCCTCTCACCCCCGCCCCCTGATGCTGTAGTGACCGGCCGGAGGGGGGACAAGATTTCGACCGGATGGAGGATGGTGCGGGGGTGGGGTGGAGGGAGGATGAGGGGTGGGGGAGGGTGATACTAAGAACATAAGGAGTCTGCAATAGGCCGGTTGGCCTGTGCATGGTAGCTCCTGTCGAGAGTTACTACCACTCTCTATCATCCATGAATCTATCCAGCCTCCTTTTAAAACTTTCCAGCGTTCCATCACTTACTACACAGTTGGTAAGCTTGTTCCACTCGTTCACCACCCTATTTGTGAACCAGTTCCTTCCTATCTCCCTCCTAAACCTAAACTTATCCAACTTAAATCCGTTGCTCCGAGTCCTATCCTGCTCGGATATTATAAGAACTTTATCTATATCGCCTTTATTGATTCCTTTCACCCACTTAAATACTTCTATCACATCTCCCCGCACTCTTCGTCTTTCTAGGGAATGCAAGTTTAGTTTCTTTAACCTATCCTGATATGGAAGGTTTCTAAGTCCCGGAATCATTTTCGTCATTCTTCGCTGCACCGACTCTAGTGAATTTATATCCATTCTATAATAAGAGCACATCATAATGGAGGTGCGGCCTGACTAGCGCAAGATATAGTTGCAATAAGACCTCTGCACTCTTGTTACTTACACTTCTAGATATAAAACCCAATACTCTTAAGAACATCCTCTTTTCTGATAGTGATGTTCTTTAATTTCCCTTCTTCATTTCCCCTAAATATCAGTTCCTCCTCTGGCATTTCCTCGTGAATTTCTTCTGTGAAAACTGACCAGAAGTAGCTGTTTAATGCTTGGCTTATTTCCTCACTATCATCGATCACTTCTCCCCTCCCTGACTTTAAGGGTCCCACTTTGTCCTTGACCTTTGTCCTATATACCTGGAAAAATCCCTTGGGATTCGCCTTGGATTCTCTTGCTATTTTGATTTCATAGTCTCTCTTTGCTTTCCTTACATTTTTCTTAACATTCCTAGATAGTTCATTATACCTGTTTCTGAGCTGCTCCTCCCCTCCCTTTAATTTCTTATATATTCCTTCCTTTATTCCTATGTCATGTTTAAGTTTTCTGGTCATCCATCTTGGCTCATTCTTATTTGACCTAATTTTTCTGTATGGTATATTTTGTTCTTGTGCTTTATGTAGTATACGAGTGAATATATTATAGTCATGATCAATTGTTGTGCTGCCTGTGACCTCACCCGTTCCTACTGGGGAGGAGGGAGAGAGGTCAGGTAGGGGAAGGGGTCAAGTAAGAGGCAGGATGCAGGGGGGGGTGGCAGGAAGGGGGGGTAAGGGAGGTCTCAAAACATAGAGACGTAAATATTGTCTTCTGTATAATGACCATGACAACTGTAGTGACGATACAGGAGGAGGAGGAGGAGGAGGAAGAGAAGGTAGTCAGAGTTGAGGTACTCTCCCTCACTCGGTCACATCAACCACGGCGCGTGAAGATATGTACCAGAATTCTACTATCAGAGAGAAAGGTTCTACCACGCTCCACCGGTGCTCCATGCTCCGGGGTTTGTGTGTGTGTGTTCCTGTACTCCATGCTCCGAGGGGGGTAGTGTAATACTGTGCTCCATGCTCCGGGGGGTAGTGTATTATTGTGCTTCATGCTCCGAGGGTGTGTGTGTTTGCTCCTATGCTCCATGCTCCGGGGAGGGTTGAGTATTTCATGCACCGTGGTATGTGTGTTTGTGTTCCTGTTTCATGCTCCGGGTAAGGTGTAACGGTATTTATATTCTCCATGCTCCGAGTGCTCCATACTCTGCAGTACGTGTGTTTGTGTATGTGTTGCCATGCTCCGGGTGACGTGTACCAGTACTCCTGCCTTGTGTTCCATGCTCCTGTCTTGTGCCTATGCTCCGGGTAAGAGTATAAGGGTATTCAATACTCCGAAAGAACAATGCTCCAGGGGAACTTGTTATTGTTGTCATCGATACATAAACACAAAGGTTATTTTTGGTTATTATTTGTGATTTATAAATAACTTAAGACAGACAGACAAATAGATAGACAGACACAGATAGATAGACAGACAGACACAGATAGATAGACAGACAGACATAAATAGATAGACAGACAGAGACAGACAGACAGACAGACACCTCAACGTTTTTGCTTCCGGGGTCAGGTATGTGAGGGAGGCGACGGTAGTGGAGAGAGGCCATTATAGTCTAAGGTGAAATATGCCGAGTCATTGGGTAGTTGAGTGGAACGAGGTAATTAGCATATTAACGATGTGTGTGTGTGTTTGTGTGTGTGTGTGTGTGATAATCGTATAATATTATCTTTGAGTGTTTTAATTGGTTCTCGTATCAGTGACGTCAGAGGGAGATGAGCCAATGAGAGAGAAAGGTTTAGTGCCAGTGACGTCTAAGCAGCCAATCAGAGGCTAGATAAAGAGTCCCTCAACTACGTCATCCACCTCACCTCTCAGCGTCCCCTACCCCCTCCCTACTACACCCCCCTCCCCCCCCCTGGTAGTGATCCTGGCAGGCGTCCTTATGGTCAGGGAGATAAGGGTGTTTATTGTTCGTCTCTTGGGTGATTAAATCTGGCGATAAACTACGTTATTCGGGGCGGCGTTACCTCCTAAAACTACGTCGTCTTAGGAGAGGGACTTCACCTATGGAGGGAGAGACAGCTACATGATAAAGGCCGATCTGTCTGTGGTCAGGTTAGGTTAATGCCGTCACTGATGGCACACCCACCCACACCCACACCCACACCCACCCACACCCACCCACACCCACCCCGAGACGCCATAAGGTTCCCACACTGCTCCTCTAAAACACCACTATAACCACTTTATTATTTCCATCTACAACAGGTACTACCATGGGCTTGGCTACGAGATGAGAAGGCTTGAGGTTTAATGGCCTGGCCTCGTGTACTGGCCTCCAGGCACCTGGTATAGGAAGCCATGGTGCCCTATACCCTCCCAGAGGCCGCCCACTATCGCCTCCTCCCGCCCACACCACCAACCAAGATGCATGATGAATCAGGCGGCCATCTAAGATAGCCCCATGGCGACTATAAATTCTATTCTGTGTTATAATATATATATAAATAAACATATATATATAAAGAGTTGTATATAAACGTGGTGTTGTGGTGGTAATGGCGCGGATGGTGGAGCTACCCTATGTCTTATTGGCGTTCTGTGCCATATTGGCCGGTAGTGAGGCCAAGTCTACTGATTTTATAAAAGATAACAGAGAATATAGTAAGTATAGTGTGTGTGTGTGTGTGTGTGTTCATACAGTCATACATCAGAAGTAAGTATTGTTGTTATGAAGGCTCTAGTCTACACCTGTCTACAGTCATTACCACAGGTGAGTTGTATTAATGTTCACTTCATGCATAGTTTATGTATGTGTAGTATATCCATTATTATGTATGTATATTTATGTCTGTATTGTATATATGTCCATGTATGTTAATGTATAATCTTTCATTCACTCTTGTAACCTAACCTAACGTAACGTAACACATCCTGGTGACAACACAACGTAACACAAACTACTAACTTCTTAACGTAACGCGTCTTGGTAACAATCCCCAAATGGCCTAGTTCAGTTCCTTATCCAAGAATCCTGGTAACGTAAACCTGGCCACCATCCTTGGGCCATGGTTAACCTTATAGAGATAGAGAGTTTGATCTTAGCCTGGAGGAGTATAGAATATCCTACCTAAGTTATATAAGGCGATGTAACATGATGCTTTGGTTGGCTTTTATGTTGCCACTTACCTCCGCGGGGTCTACCATGGCTCCTCATTGGTTAGTTTAGAATAGTTTGTTTTTATGTAATGTCTCTTCTGATTGGTGCTTTTGGCGGGGTAATCTATTGAATAATCGTTAGTATTCTTTAATTTTGTGGTATTTTGTTAAGTTTACTGGATATTACGTTTGTATTTAGTTAGAATTTGTGGAGTATTTATGTGTCTAGAGTGCGCGCCAACACGAAAAAGCGCGCGAAGGATTATGATTGGTGGAAAAGCAACCCGATCTCCCCCCCCCTGCCGTCACCGGACCCACGTTGACTCACTAGTGGCCAGGCGGGGTGATGACGGCGTCTGAGGAGGACTGCTGCTTGCTTGCCACTCACGCCCTCTCATAATCTTACAAATTTCCTAAAACCACATCTGATAATTAATACGAGTCAAAATCACGATAAATACTAATTACAATGTTGAAATTTTACAAGATGGACCCGTTCAGTTAACCTATAATCTGCTGTTGTTGCGTTTAAGAGGAAAATCAAACCTAAGAATCTGATTATTTTTTTAGAATTCAGGACCCGAGTTGGTAATTTCCCTTAAAATATAAATTTTTATTTATTTTAACCAACTTTAAGTCAGTTTTCTGTTTATATCATGTTTATTAAATGTTTGTTGGTGTTTTTTTATGTTTAGATGTTATATTTAATGTTTAAAGACGGATTAACTTGAGTGAAAACGACAGGCGGCTCTTGTGGTCGAGAATGGGATGCAAATTAATTGTTGTGTTGTGGTTGTAGTTGTGTTGTGGTTGTAGTGTTGTCAATAATTACACTCGCTTCAGCAACACTCGCCAGGTGTTCACGACTCATTTAGCTACATGATTAACACTATAGCCCTTATCTTCCTCCACAATAAGTTCTAATTTAGCTCCTGTATCTGATTGTTAGAGAGAGAGAGAGCAGCTGTAGGGAGTGTCTGTCTCTGCCTCATTCCTCCTACATACTAACCTAATCCCACCTCACGTAACCTAACCTAACCCCATTGTTCTTGCCCTACAGTATGCATCGGTACTACTGGCCGTATGTCCGTACCGTCCAACCGTGAGCACCACTACAGGAATCTACGGGACCGGTTTATTAACTGCACGTATGTTGATGGTAACTTAGAACTGACGTGGCTACAAGATGAAGATTTAGACCTCTCCTTCCTTCAGTATATCCGTGAGGTGAGTTCTTCCTTCTTCATCTCTTCCTCCTCCTCCTTTGTTTATCACTATTCTTCTGTTCGTAATCTTAAACTACCCAATTTTCCTTCTATTCTTCTTATTATCTTATTCTCCTCTCTTATATTCATCTCCTAACTCTATTTCCTCTTCTCCAAGTCTTCGTTACTATTCTTCCTTCCCTCTTTTATTATCCCTCTTCCTTCAATTCCCTTTTATTATCCCTCTTCCTTCAATTCCCTCTTTTATTATCCCTCTTCCTTCAATTCCCTCTTTTATTATCCCTCTTCCTTCAACCTTTTATTATCCCTCTTCCTTCTTCCTTTTATTATCCTCTTCCTTTTTATTATCCCTCTTCCTTCCAATTCCCTCTTTTATTATCCCTCTTCCTTCAATTCCTTTTATTATCCCTCTTCCTTCAATTCCCTCTTCCTTCAATTCCTCTTTTATCAATTCCCTCTCCTCTTCCTTCAATTCCCTCCTCTTTTATCCTCTTCCTTCAATTCCCTTTTTATTATCCTCTTCCTTCAATTCCCTCTCCTCTTGTTATCTATCCTCTTCCTTCAATTCCCTCTTTTATTATCCCTCTTCCTTCAATTCCCTTTTATTATCCCTCTTCCTTCAATTCCCTCTTTTATTATCCCTCTTCCTTCAATTCCCTCTTTTATTATCCCTCTTCCTTCAATTCCCTCTTTTATTATCCCTCTTCCTTCAATTCCCTCTTTACACACATTGATGGCAGATGACAAGAAAATTATTAACATTTCCTGAATTTAATTATTATTTTTCCTAACCAGATATTCACTTACTAATTAATTGAAGTTTTAATTATCAGTTAGAAAAAAAAAGTAATATTTGTGGTTTGGTATGATTTTAAGTGGTTCGTGATACTGGTTTAGTTTTCTGTGATGTTTGAAGTTGTTTTAAAGTTTAACTCAAGATTTAATAAAAAAATATCGAGGTTAATCCGAAGGAATTATTCATTATTAGTGAATTTTAAAATATGTAATTTTAGAATTTTTTTTTATTAGTGAATTTTAAAATAATATTATTTTTAAATCATCAAAATGTAATTAATTATTTATTTAATCATTTAAAACTGTAATTACATAAATACCTGTATCTCTTAATGAGGAGTTTACCTGTGTGGCTATTACCTCATGTTGACCTTTGATCTATTTCCACCCTGACCTTACTACCACCCCGGCCCTACATAATAATGACCTCTGACCTCTATATCTCCACCCTGACCCCACTACTGTTGTCACCCCCTACAATAATGGTGACCCCTGACCCCGCTAATGCTGTCACCCTCTAAATAATGACCACTGACCCCACAACTATTATCACCCCCTACATAATAATGACCTTTGACCCCTAACCTCAACTACCACCCCCTCACAATACTAACCTTTAACCCCATATTGACCCCTTACAGGTAACGGGCTACTTACTAGTGTCACACGTCGACGTTAAGAGGATCGTACTACCTTCACTACAGATCATTAGAGGTCGGACGCTGTTTAAAATCTCGGTAAAAGATGAGAACTTCGCCCTCTTGGTCACCATGTCCAAGATGCACACCCTGGAGATGCCTGCACTCAGAGGTATGGCTGTTGGTCTATTTACCTCTCTACTTATTTACCTATTCTACTCCACTATCTACCTATTACTTGTCCATCTAATTTATGTATCTCCTTTTCCACACACACACACAGATCAGTATCATTGAGAACCACCATTACTTCGTCATTATCTGCTGCTAGTGGTGGTGGTGGTAGTGGTGGTGGTAGTGGTGGTGGTGGTGTGGTGGTGGTGTGGTGTGGTGGTGGTGGTGGTGAAATAGAATAATGTTGATGTGGTGGTAGTGTGGTAATTGTGATAGTGGTAGTGGTAGTGTTAATGGTGGTGGTAGTGGTGGTGTTAGTAGTGGTGATGATGATAGTATGGTGGTGGTGGTGGTAGTAATAATAATAGTGGTAATATAGAGTCATCGTGGGTAATGGTGGTGGTAGTAGTAGGTGGTGGTGGTGGTGGTGAGGTGGTGATGATGATGGTATGTTATGGTGGTGGTGGTGGTGGTGGTGGTGGTGTGTAATGGTGGTGTGTAATGGTGGTGTGTAATGGTGGTGGTAGTGGTAGTAGTAGTGGTGGTAGTGGTAGTAGTAGTGGTGGTGGTGGTAGTGGTGTGTAATGGTGGTGGTAGTAGTAGTGGTGGTGGTAATGGTGATGGTGGTAGTAGTAGTGGTGGTGGTGGTGGTAGTAGTGGATTGTTGCTTTACGGTACCAACCAAATATGGCGTCTTATCCTTGACAACACAACACACACACTATTATTATTATTATCATTATTAATGTTATTATCAATATTATTGTTATTATCATAATTATTATTGTTTTTGTTATTATTATTATCATCATCATCATTATTATTATCATTAATATCATTACTACAGACATCCTAGAAGGCAGCGTAGGAATCATCAATAACTACAACCTCTGTCACATGGAGACGATTCTATGGCCTGAGATCATGTCAGATGCCCACGCCAGATACGATTTCGTCTACAACTTCTCCGAGCCGAGAAGATCCTGCCAGTGTGACCAATCCTGTGATAAAGGATGTTGGGGGGAGGGCGAAAACAACTGCCAGAAGTTTAGCAAGTTGACGTGTTCGCCCCAGTGTAGCCAGGGGCGGTGTTATGGACCCGGCCCTAGAGATTGTTGTCATCTCTTCTGTGCTGGAGGCTGTACGGGTCCGACGCAACGGGATTGTTTGGTGAGTGTTTGTGTGTGTGTGTGGTGGGGTGAGTTATTTATGCTTAAAAAACAAAAATATGTATTCTCAAAGCTACACACACACATATTGATTTCATTCACCAGTTCGACGCCTACCATAACCTAAGACTAACCTTCACAAAAGCTGAATGAACACGACACAAAGTATTATTAGTTACAAACTCAATATACCAGTGTGTCCGGTCTTCCACTATGGGAGATTGTGGTTCACTGTCTCCCACACCCACCCACCCACCCGCCCGCCCGCCCACCACACCTGCTCACCTGTCTGATCTAACCTAAGCTAGTTTGACCTGACCTGACCTGACTTACTTGTCTGTCCTAATCCCCCCTCCTCCTCCTTCCCCCTCCTCCCACCCATCAGGTAACACTCGTTTGGGGAGGGGGGGGTGTAAACATACATAGCTCAAGGGGGGAAAAGTGGTTATCAATGAAGCTGGCCAGGTAATAGTGGCCATGTAATGTTAGTGGCCAGGTAGTGATAGCCAGGTAGTGGAGTAGTGGCCACCAAGGAGCTCTGTTGGCCCCCCGGCAGCTGTGTGAATCCATCGACAAAAAAAACCCCGATAAAAAACAGTGGGCAGAATGTATGTGTTTAAGAGCCCATTTGAATAAGAATAGAATCGAGCTGACCAGTTAGCAATTAGGCGGGGCAGTCCTGGCCCACGGCACACACACACACGCACACACTAAGCACACTAAGTCTCTCACCCCACCTCTCCTCCCACACTAGCACTAAATCTCTCCTCCACACTCCACAGAGTCCTCCCCACACACTCCACACCTCCCTCTCTCCCACCACTAAGTCTCTCCTCCCACCTCTCCCACTCCTCCCCTAGCCTCTCCTCCCCTCCTCACTCCTCCACTAGCCCCTCTCCCCACCTCTCTCCTCCCCACTAAGTCTCTCCTCCCACCTCCCTCACTCCTCCACACCTCTCCTCCCACCTCTCACTCCCCACCTCCCTCCCTCCTCCACAGCCCCTCCCTCCACAAGTCTCTCACTCCACCTCTCTCCCCCCCACCCCAAATCTCACCCCACCTCTCACTCCCACTCCCACACGGAGTCTCCACCCACACCAGTCTCTCTCTCCTCCCCCACTGAATCTCTCCCCCACCTCTCTCACTCCCACCACTAAGTCTCCTCCACACCTCCCTCCTCCTCCACCAGCCCTCTCCTCCCCACACCTCTCGCTCCCCTAAACCTCTCCCTCCCTCACTCCTCACCCCTCCTCTCACCCCCACCTCCCCTCCTCCCACACCTCCCCTCACCCACACCTCCCCTCCTCCTCCTCACTCTCCACTAGCCCTCTCACCCCACACCTCTCTCATTCCCCCACTAAGTCTCTCACTCCACACACCTCTCACTCCCCCACTAAGTCTCTCACCCCACACCTCTCACACTCCCCCACTAAGTCTCACATTCCCCCACTAACCCTCTCACTCCTGCACAGGCCTGCAGGAACTTCTACGACGACGGGGAGTGTAAGCTGGAGTGCCCGCCGATGCAACGCTACAACACCATCACGTACTCCTGGGAGGCCAACCCCAACGGCAAGTATGCATACGGCGCCACCTGCGTCAAGAGCTGCCCGGAACACCTGCTCAAAGACAACGGGGCGTGCGTCAGGTCGTGTCCTACGGGGAAGAAGGTCGTCAACGGAGAGTGCGTCCCCTGCAGCGGTCCGTGCCCCAAGACGTGCCCGGGTACGGAGTTCATCCACGCCGGGAACATCGACGACTTTAAAGGTTGTACGATATTCGACGGGGGGCTGACCGTCATGGACCACTCGTTCGCGGGGTATCAGTACGTCTTCCCTAACTACACGTTCGGGCAGAAGTTCCCCAAGATGCACCCGTCTAAACTGGAGATCCTCAGCACGCTCAAGGAGGTCACGGGTTTTATCAACATTCAGGCCACGCATCCGGAGTTCACTAACCTCTCCTTCCTCAGAAACTTGGAGGTCATCGGAGGTCGTGACCTGACCGAGTATTTCTCTTCCATCTACATCATTAAGACTTCCCTCAAAAGTCTTAACCTCAGGTCACTAAAAAGAATTCGATCAGGAAAAGTCTGTATATTAGAGAACAAGGAACTGTGTTTTGTGGAAAAGATAAACTGGAAGAAGTTTTTGGGTAATGGCGACGACACCAAGACCAACCCCCTGACGCTGCTTCAGGCCAACGCTAACAACGACCACTGTGTCGAGGAAGGTCTGGTCTGCCACAACGAGTGTAGCGACGAAGGCTGCTGGGGGATTGGGGACAATGAATGCCTTTCCTGTAGGAACTTCAAGTTGGGCAACAGATGCGTCAACAACTGCAACAATCCCGGGATCTACAACACGGACGACACCGAGTGCGGCTTCTGTCATAACCAATGCGACAACAGCTGCTACGGACCCGACTCCAACCACTGCAGTAGTTGTAAGAACGTTAAAGACGGCCCATACTGCGTGGAGAGATGCCCGGACACCAAGTACGACGGCGGCGGCGAGTGCATACTGTGCCACGAGAACTGCGACGGGGGGTGTAATGGGTCCCAGAACACCATAGGGGAGGACGGCTGTACGTCGTGCAAGAAGGCCGTCATCGACGAGAACCTGGAGGTACAGTACTGCCTCTCGGAGAACGAGCCGTGCCCCAACGGGTACTTCTCCGAGTGGGTGGTACACCAGGAGACCGGTCACCTCAAGAGACTGGCGGGTAAAACTGTCTGCCGCCACTGTCACCCTCGCTGCAAGAACTGTACGGCCTATGGCTTCCACGTCAGCGTGTGTCACGAGTGTGTCAACTACCGCCGGGGGGAACACTGTGAGGACGAGTGCCCTCAGGACCACTACGCTGACGACGAACTCCATGAGTGTTTAAAGGTAAATAAACTCCTGCAGTGTCCTCTCCCACGCTTCATGGTCACAAGTCCCTCTCCCACACTTCATGGTCACAAGTCCCTCTCCCACACTTCATGGCCACACGTCCCTCTCCCACACTTCATGGCCACACGTCCCTCTCCCACACTTCATGGCCACACGTCCCTCTCCAACACTTCATGGCCACACGTCCCTCTCCCACACTTCATGGTCACAAGTCCCTCTCCCACACTTCATGGTCACAAGTCCCTCTCCCACACTTCATGGTCACAAGTCCCTCTCCCACACTTCATGGCCACACATCCCTCTATTTACACTTCATCATCCCATGTTTGTTTTCAACTCTACTGTGAATTAAAAATTTTGTACATATGATAATTAAGATTTAGAACAGTCACAATATACAGTCCAGTCCAGTTCAATACAGTCCAGTTTAATAGTCTAGTCCAATACAGTCTAGTACAGTTCAGCCCAGTCAATTCCAGTCCAGTCCATTCCAGTTCCCTTATTAGGATATTGAACCCTCAGTCTCCCTACGTCATTCCAGCAAGTTCTCACACAACATTTCCCGATGGTTTTATGTTCCAGTGCTCATCGGAGTGTTCCAATGGCTGTTCCGGACCACTGGAGTCGGAGTGCCAGACGTGTCGTAACTACAGGATCTATCTGGTGGGTGAACCTCGGATGAACAACACCAGATTCACCTGTACAGCCTCTTGTCCTGCCGAACTACCCTACAAGATCTTCCCGGAGGACGCCTCGGACCCCTACTGTGGCAAGGACCCTCTGCCGATACCCTTGTAAGTATGGCGTTAGGTTAGGTTAGGGTTTGGTTAGGGTTGGATTTTGAAAGTTATTAGACAGCTTTAATTGGAAGTCAGCGTAATTCGATCAAGAATGGGTTAATGGGAATCATTGATGGGTGAGCAAAAAGAATCCTGTTCAATACTATCTGATTTTTCTTCAGTAGGAACAGTTACTAGATAAACAGATTCATAAATTACTCTGGGTATAACTTCACTATTATCATCCTCACTAGATATAACCTTACTTGCCAGCTGGTCGGGAAACACGCCATCTGCCGGGACCACAATGCAATATATTGACCACGATACAATTGTTTGTTTTTATGTCTGGTGTATATACAGTCCCCTGCATATATATTACTGTGTTATAGCACCATACATGTATAAAGGAATTGTTTATTTATGCCGGTCGGTAAATTTCGTCGCTGTCGGAGATAAATAAAAAACATCGGAGTCTGAGAGTAATTTTGACGTCGACAGGGACGACGAGAGCATCCCGGCCATCTTGGGGGGAACTCTGGGGTGCGTGTTCCTCCTGTGTACCTTCCTGGCCGTGTTCTGTTACCTGTGGTGGCAGCGGAACAAGACCAAGGAGGCGGCGTTGAAGATGACCATGACAATGATGCCCTACGACGACAACGAGCCGCTCAAGCCGACCAACATCAAGCCTAACCTGGCCAAGCTGCGGATCGTGAAAGAGGCCGAACTGCGCAAGGGCGGGATACTCGGGTACGGCGCCTTTGGTACCGTCTATAAGGGCGTCTGGGTGCCCGAAGGAGAGAACGTCAAGATCCCCGTAGCCATAAAGGTGTTACGCGAAGGTAAGAGACATCAGTGGTGTAAAGTTAATATTGGTGTTAACTTCACAAGACACCAAATACAATTCCCTTTCTAATTGTTACAGAGTTTTACATAGTTTCTTGTGTCATTTGGAACCCCAGACATTCACCAGCTTTATAAAAATTACCTCAAAAGTCTCATTAGCATTCCTAGTTTTTTTTATATAACAAATTAATAACTTATCAATTATTAAAACATAACCTAACCAATTATTTATTTTTTTAACATCTTATAGTATTGTTGTTGTGTTATACATTAGCAGTAGAGAAATTGTGTCTGTTTTTGGGGGTAATCCTAAACCTGTTGTTAAGATGTAATTGATCGTTCATGGTCGTTGTTAACATATAAATAGTAGGAACACAAAAGGGGTCAGGTAGTATCATATCTCAAACCTTCCCCACACAACCCCCCCCCTCCTTAAGAAGTTACCCCTCCCCCTGCCCTCCTGAAGAAGTTACTCCTCCCCTCCTGAAGAAGTTACCACAGTACCCCCCCACTCCTCCTCAGGTACCGGGACAAACGTGAACAAGGAGATCCTAGAGGAGGCATATATCATGGCGTCCGTGGATCATCCCAACCTTCTGCAGCTGCTGGCCGTGTGTATGACCACCCAGATCATGTTGGTGACGCAGCTGATGCCTCTCGGATGCCTTCTAGATTATGTCCGCAATAACAAAGACAAGGTAAGGTCCCCGCTGGTGAATTTGACGTTTGTTCTTTTGTGTGTGTGCCGTTTATGTTTTTCCTTGTTTGTGCGTTTAGATCTGTTTTTTTCTCGAGGTGAATTTTACGTTTTTTTGTAGCGTTTACGTTCTTTCTTACTCTTAGATCTATTTTTTATCTCTTGAAATAAAACCTCTGACGTTTTTTAGGCACCGTTTACATTCTTCCTTACGTTTGGATCTGTTTTTTTCTCATGATAAAAAAAAACCTCCTGATGTTTTTTTCCGTTTGCCAGATTGGATCCAAGCCACTTCTAAACTGGTGTACCCAAATTGCTCGAGGGATGACTTATCTGGAAGACCGCAGGCTGGTACATCGTGACCTAGCAGCCAGAAATGTCCTGGTGC
This sequence comes from Homarus americanus, assembly GCF_018991925.1. Lineage (NCBI taxonomy): Eukaryota > Metazoa > Arthropoda > Malacostraca > Decapoda > Nephropidae > Homarus > Homarus americanus. The sequence goes on along the minus strand of NW_024727827.1, from coordinate 192,184 downwards.
AGACGCCCAACTGTGTCAAGATCACGGACTTCGGTTTGGCTAAACTCTTGGACTACAATGAGGATGAATACAAGGCTGCGGGAGGAAAGATGCCCATTAAGTGGTTGGCTTTGGAGTGTATACAACATAGGATCTTCACCCATAAGTCTGATGTTTGGGCTTTTGGTAAGTTATATTAAGATAACATTTACGATATATTAAGATAACATTACTAAGGTTTATTTAAAGATAAGTCTGTCTAAAGGTGATCTTATATAGTATAGTTATTAATGACTGATTTTACTTTTGCGTCTAGGGGTGACAGTGTGGGAAATCTTGGCATATGGCGGACGGCCTTATGAGGACATCCCGGCCAGAGAAGTCCCGGACCTGTTAGAGAAAGGTGAACGTCTACCCCAGCCGGCCATCTGTACCATCGACGTCTACATGCTCATGATCCGCTGTTGGATGCTGGACGCCGAGAGCCGGCCGAGTTTTCGCGAGCTGGCCGAGGAGTTCGCCAAAATGGCCCGAGACCCGGGACGTTTCCTGGTCATCCCGGGCGATAAGCTGATGCGCCTCCCATCTTACACCCCCCAGGACGAGAGGGAGCTGATTCGTTCCCTCTCGTCGGCCATCGAGGGCGAAGGCATCGTCATGGCCGCCGAGGAATACCTCCAGCCCAAATACAGCGGAGGCAGCATCGGCCTAACCGCAACAACCACCACTTCCTCGACCTCAACGTCCGATCCCACCACCCCGGTCAAGAAAACCGCCGGGTACGCTATAGGTACCGGAGCCGAATACATCTCCGGAAGGGCGGAGTCGCCCCAGAACCGCCACAACCTACAGAGGGAGAGGAAGTATGCTCATCTGGAGGCCGGGGCCGTGGGATCCCCGGGACAGAGGCCGAGGGGCGACTCGCTCACCTCCCGGTACTGCTCTGACCCTCTTAAGATGCTCGGTAAAGGTCTGTATTGTGTGCATTTTGGAGTCCCCTACTTTTGTTTTTCATTGCACCACATAATGTTCTCTCTTACACCACATAGCTTAATATTCTCTTACACTACATAACTTAGTGTTCTATGCATTATCACCACCAGCTGCATTATCACCACCAGCTGCATTATCACCATCAGCCGCATTATTTTATTGATGATTATTAATGTTGATTATTATTGTTAATTATTTGTTGTTTACAAGACTATAAAAACATGATATTGTATTAACACTCCTGATTGGTCACACTCTTAGATGGTAACACCCCTAATTGCTGACCCTCGTTACAGATGTTGGCGATGACGACTGTTTTAACGGTCACAGTCCACCTGCGTCAACGCCCGGTTACGGTTGGGTCGGTGATCTGAGGCTCGATCTACCCGTTGATGAGGACGACTATTTGATGCCTTCACCACAGTCTTCTGGTCTGGCTACTATTGGCCCCTCACACCAACACTATATGGACCTTATGCCTGATGCTCCTGGTATGTTAAGTGGCAGTAGTAGTAGTAGTAGTAGTAGTAGTAGTAGTATCATTATTATCATTATTATTAGTGTTATTCTCATCATCATTTATATATCATAATAATGTATAATATTAATGTATAGTACCTGGTAACTTCCCAACATAAAACGAATCTTGTAAATAAATAGGACGGCGTATAATGTTAAATAATTATTCCAGACGGACGCAGACACGACCACAACCAGCCGTGCGGATTCAAGGGCTCCAATGGTACCATCGGGCAGCAGTGGGTAGGCATGGACAACCCGGAATACCACATGATGAACGCCCGGGCACAGATGTACGCCGGGAGACGCATCCATCCCCAGCAGACGGTTGGGGTCCCCGTGCTGGAGTCTGGACGCTTCAACAGCTACGGCGGGGGCAGCAGCGGTCACAGCAGCGTCAGCAGTAACGGCCTCCCGCACCACCAGCAGCAGCACCCGGCACAGGACTTACCACACGAATACTACAACGAACTGTCGCCTCATTCGCCCCATGCCCTGGTGGCGCGGAGTGAAACTACGGTCTGAGTGTCGAGATATTAACTCGCCCGTTCTGACCCCTAAGGTGAACTTCATCACACACTAAGGAGTCAGTCTAGCGAGTTAGAGTGCGTGAATTACCCATCCCCCCGGACTTATCAAAGTGTGCGTTCTGTATTCCTCTTACCCCTTCCCAAGTGCCGGTAATAAAGTGCGATGAGAATATAGACTCGTGTCGTAACGGATATTCAGAACGGGGTAACGAGGACGAAGGATCCTTAAAGAGTGTGGGTGTGTGTTGGGGGGGGGGGCGGGTGACATTCGGAAAAGTCCTTGCCAAAACGATAGTGTCAATACAGTGCAAAACAAAACAAAAAACAAAACAATCATTCTGGTGTGGAGAACAAACCATCATGACTAAACTCCCTCAAGACAATAATACAACAGGTTATTATTCCACTCCTAACCCACTTCTAACGATGTGTTCACTTCTAACTATGTGTCCACTCCTAACTATGTGATATATAACAATGCCAATTTCATAACTATACATGTAAACGATGGTCGTTCAACACCGCATCTCTAACCCGACGTCTTGAGTGGACTGCGGACTCGACCGGACTGTGACTAGTCCACGTCTCAGAGCTCCAAAATGGCTCTAGTCCACGTCTCAGAGCTCCAAAATGGCTCGCCGTTATTTCTGTGATTTTATATATAGTCTTGGCTATTTTGTTGCTAGTGTTGCAATAGAATTAATAGAAAAAGCCTTTTGGGTGAATATAACTCATGGGGAGGGGGGGGGGGAGAAGCTTGTAATTAGTGATGATGATGATATTAACAGCCGTTGACCTTGTTGTACAGGTAGTGACCCAGCGAGAACCACCGTGTGACCTTAAACGGTCTTGGCCGAGGTTATTGGTTCGTATTTATCACGGGAGATAGTCGTTGACGAGTTAAATGACTTCGTTGCGATTAATGGTAGTTATGGCCGGGTTTATTCCGAGTAATCATGGCCATGTACTCTGGCAAATGATTAAGCATACTCAAACACCCACAACACAGCATTTAACCAATTTATTCTCGAGGTTAATCATCGCTACGTAAACGTCCATCTCTGCGTCTTAACGATCGTAACGTGGCAAATTGACTTTTCCCACATGGTGTTATTGGTCAGGTTGGCTTAGGTTAGGTTAGTCCCAGGGCACAGTCTTGCCTCCCAACGTCAGGATTGCCCAAACGTCTTGTAAAAATGCGCGATCAGCATTAAGTCAGCCTCAGTGCGGTGTGGAAACGGCATACAAGCAACTCATCCGTTGGTAAGTACTGTATAGTTAAACGATGTTATTGAATTGCTCTCTCGAGTGTAACGGTCGTTGGGTTTCCGTGTATAAATAAATATGTATAGTATCGAACTGCTCTTTGTTGCCAAGTTTATTCCCGGTCACCTTGAAATAAAAATAAATAATAATAACGTGTTTCCGGAAATGCTAAAAAAAAAAAAAAATCAACAGCATTCGTAAGTGTTCATGGTGCCAAAAGTTCCCTATACTCCGTGTGTATATATATATCTCTAATCTGCCGTCTTCTTCTTAGGCAGACCAAGTAGTTGCCATTTTTAAAATTATATCCCCCCCCATCCCCCCTGGAAAATAATAGTTTAATTGATGAACTAGAGGAATGGGTCTTTAAAAAATGTCATTTGATAATTTCTTCACAAATCTTTTTAAATAAGTCTGTGCTGAATGAGACTTTTGACTTGTTTATACGTTTGAATGTTTTTATTTGGATACAAGTTTAAATTTTTGATCGTATAATTTCAGTGATTAGGTTATTGACGCCCTGTTTTCTTCATCCGCTCGATAGATTATTGTCGGAATCCGTCTTTTAGGTTGAATGAATCGTTAAACGGCACTACTCCGTACGTCCATCCGTCTATTTGTTTACTGTCGAGGTGACACTGTGGTATAAAGTACAAATCATTTCTTCCATTCACCCATTCCAGCTCCTGTGCTTGGTCTGTCGGATATGCACAAATATTATCCCCTTAGAAAAGTCAACGTCGACAGCCCGTGCAATACTCTCAAGTGCGTAAATATAGCTGTCAGTTAGCTTAATATTTCCATGTAAGAAATTCCTGGTAGCTTTGAGCTTTTTTTTTTTTAAGGACACAAGACTTTTGTTTTTAATTTCACTGACAGTGGTATTGTAGAAAACCCTCTGTCTGTCTGTATGTATTTTTAGTTTTCCTGTTCAATGTACAGTGTTTTATATATGTGTTTTTGTAGGATTTTTTTTTAATGATGTCTGACGTGTTTGGACTGATGGGCGGCCATACAACACATTCCCCTGTAGCCATATTTTAATACTGACAATGGCAATTTACTTTTTTAACTTTTTTAGTGTTTGATATTTTCACTTACAAATATCTAAATACTTGTTATGATTTGTTTATGAATTACTTGTGTATTAGTGATGTCCTGAACGATCTAAAATTGACATTGAAAAAGATATGAAATACATGAGGACTTCACACGAACATCAATTAAAGAAATTGTATTTTTTTTCTCTACTTTAAAATACTGTTGAGTTTTAACCCCCGTCTAATCCACTACACAAAAATAATGTACAGTACAATAATTGTATGATATATTATAACATGTTGGCCAAATACAGAGGTCTCAAAAAGTGGCCGCTCGTAAGGAACCGTGGGAACTTTTTGATTCATCTGGGAAACTTTTCCTTCTTACTCTACTCAGTCAGGGACCTGTAAAAAATATATAAATATCCAACTCGAAAGTTCTATGCCGGATAAATGTGAACTATGGCGTCTTCAGTACGTGACCCATATTTAAAAACGTACAGTAGACCCCCTTGCTATTCGTGGGGGGTTTTAAGTACCAAGAAATGGCGACGAATTGGCAAAAAACCGCGAATAGAGACTCGTACTACCTCCGTGCATTACTATATACGTATATTGTGTATGGGAAATACTTAAAAGTCGCCAATAATAACTCTCCTTTGTATGTTGAAGCCTGGAGCATGATGGAGTGATGTACAGTATGTTAGGTTGAGACATCTGGTTAGGTTAGGTTAGGGCGATCATCAGGGTCACTGTTGGAAGAGGGTGATGCAGTGGGGGCGACTCGTAAGCTAGCCACCACCATCTACCCACCCCAAATCCCGAATAGCTAACCCACAAATAGCAAGAGTTTACTGTATGTTGTAAGCGTATCATAAACAAGTTCAGGTTTCTAAAGTCGTCTTATTGCATTGTGGGATGACTTTATCGCCCTAAGTTCCGGAACAAGACAAAATAATGGGATGAGTTAGATCTCTACGTCCCAGCCATTGGTACAAAAAAAAAGTTATATTTTTTACGTCCATTAAATAATGAAAAGTTAAGTGTGATCGGTGACGTGGCACTTTTAGTAATAATCGATAATCAAAACAAAATTTCTCCGCTGAGTGATCGATCAAAAATAAATAAAAATCCACATTATTGATCAGTTTATCTTCCATATTTCTTTATAGAACATTATTGTAAATATTGGGGCTGTAAATTGTAAAGTATTTTTAGAGCAGAATTCATCACTTATATTTCAATACCATAAGTGTTTGTGTTTTTTACTTGTACTTAATAGGAGTTATGTACTTATATTTACAAGTAGATTCTTCCTGACTTTGGTAGAATCTTATCGTGTTAATATTGAGAACTAGCCAGTGTGGTAGAGCTAGTGTGGTAGAGCCAGTGTCATCCACCTGGTGTTATAGAGAATGATTGATGCATATTACACCGGCGGCTGACACTGGCACTATGAGATGGTGTAGTCATCAAGAGTGGCAGGTAATGGTTGTTGACTGATGCCTTACTGAGACGAGAGATAATGTAAACATACCACAATTTTTTGCAATAAAAGGCTCACTATGATGTGTTTATTTATTATCTCTTACTCCCTGTTGGTTTACACATACATACATACACACACAACAGTGCTACACATACATACACACACAACAGTGCTACACATACATACACACACACAACAGTGCTACACATACATACACACACAACAGTGCTACACATACATACACACACAACAGTGCTACACACACACAAAACAATGCTACACACATACAGTAATGTCTCTGTTACTCGGAACAAATGGTCCACAACACTTCCAGGAACTATAGACTTCCGGATAACAAGGAGACTATCCCCATCCCCGGAAAAATATCCCCCATCTCCGGAATTTTCTGGATAATTCCGGCTTTGGGGGAGATTTTCCGAGAAAGTTTTAATTCCGGCCATCGGAGAATTCTGAGCTTGAGGGATTCTGTGTAACGGAGATATTACTGTACCCACAACACACAACCAAATAAGATGAAGGAAATACAGAGAAGCTTCGTAAACAGAAACTATAGTTGTAACTTAACTTAACCTAACCTTAGCTTAACCTAAACCACAGATGACCAAAGGAGGCAGCTGTAAGATAGATCCGAGTCTTGATCTCCTTGATGATGTTATACTGAGGAGAGAGAGAACACCAATGAGGAAGGTAAAATTGTTCTAGTGCTTGTTTGACAGGTGGTGTAAGTCTTGATCTCCTTGATGATGTTATACTGAGGAGAGAGAGAACACCAATGAGGAAGGTAAAATTGTTCTAGTGCTTGTTTGACAGGTGGTGTAAGTCTTGATCTCCTTGATGATGTTATACTGAGGAGAGAGAGAACACCAATGAGGAAGGTAAAATTGTTCTAGTGCTTGTTTGACAGGTGGTGTAAGTCTTGATCTCCTTGATGATGTTATACTGAGGAGAGAGAACACCAATGAGGAAGGTAAAATTGTTCTAGTGCTTGTTTGACAGGTGGTGTATCTCTCTGTCTGTGTGTGTGTGTGTTTGTGTGCCTGTGTCTCTGTATTGTGTGTGTGTGTGTACGTGCGTGTATTGTCTGTATGTGCTGTCATAACGTGCAGACTTTAAGACAGTCTTCAGTACCTCTAGACCCTTTCAGTCCCCACACGTCCTGTCAAGCCCTCACTATGAGACTGTGTGTGACTGCTAGGAGCTGTGTGTGGGTGCTAGGGGCTGTGTGTGGGTGCTAGGGGCTGTGTGGCTGCTAGGGGCTGTGTGTGGGGTGCTAGGGGCTGTGTGTGGCTGCTAGGGGCTGTGTGTGGCTGCTAGGGGCTGTGTGTGGGGTGCTGCTATGTGTGGCTGGCTGTGTGTGCTGCTAGGGGCTGTGGCTGCTGTGTGGCTGCTAGGGGCTGTGTGTGGGTGCTAGGGGCTGTGTGTGGCTGCTAGGGGCTGCTGTGTGGGTGCTAGGGGCTGTGTGTGGCTGCTAGGGGCTGTGTGGCTGCTAGGGGCTGTGTGTGGGTGCTAGGACTCATCTTTGATTGCCGGGGGAGACGATTACTGCGCACCGTAACGCTTGGTGGAGCACCACACGAGAAGGTGTCAATACCTTCGAGTTAGCCCGACTGCATACCGAGGCAGACAAGCGCCACTGCAGGAAACACTGTGCCACCGCTGGAGGTATAAACTCACGTCCAGGGAGCATTAGAGACATGCTCTCTCAGTAATGCTCTACCAATCTCTCTCTACTGTGTGAGAAGTGGGTGTCAGTGTGGCTGATGTTTATCTTTCTGAACCCTACCATGAGGGGGTTGTCTCTAAGGGGTTATTTACACTATTATGACAATATAGCAAGATCTATAGAAGTGTTAGAATATATGGTAATATAGTATGATACACACAATATGTCACTATAACACACCATAACAATGTCACTATAACAATATGTCACTATAACACCATAATATGTCACTATAACACACCATAACAATATGTCACTGTAACACACCATCACCTCCTATAAATCAGCAGATTCTTCCTCCAGGATCACATGAACATCAGACTGAGCTTGTCTCATCTGTAAGAGAGAGAGAGAGAGAGGTTAAAATAATCTACATCAGAGGAATACATCACGGTGTAGATAACTAATCACTTTAACATTATCTAAACAGCCTAAGCATTCTATAATATATTTCCTCTACGTTTTCATATATCTTAAAATTAATAAAAAAAAAAACCCCTTTGGTAATTGTGATGTAAATAACTTGAAATGATATCTATAGGTTAGGTTAGGTTAGGTTAGGTTAGGTTAGGTTAGGTTAGGTTTGGTTAGGTTAGGTTAGGTTAGGTCAGGTTAGGGTAGGGTAGGGTAGGTTTAGGTTAGTGTTACCCCTGCGAGTAACAAGGATTTACTGTTTTCTGCATTCCCGGAAAAAATTATTATTACACTTACACAAACACTAGAAACTAACTCAAACAAATACAACAAACTAACTCAGACAAACACAAACTAACTCAAACAAACACAAACTAACTCAAACAAACACAAACTAACTCGCCTTTAGGTATTGAGAACGGATAATCAAGATGTAGATGGCTTCTACGGCAGCGAGTAGGAACACGGCCGACAACAGTATGAGGATAACAAGGGGCATGTAGAAATACAGCACAACGACACAAACAGAGAAGGCGAGGAACGTGGCCAGCCGGACGCAGCTCCAGAGTATATAAGGTAACATTAACCTGTGTCGTTCCTGAGGGTAAAATACAGTTATATTATAGGTATGTATAAACTGTAATGCATCTCTATATACAGGGAGTATCTATCTAACTACCTCTATATACAGTATCTCTATATATATCTACCTATCTGTATATAAAGTACAGTATATCTAATAGGTCTTTACTCTAGCCACAAGTTAATACGTAGCCACAATTCCTTCGATTTCCGTTACATGTAAAATTTAACATTGTCGCCTCTTTCTCTTTTATCTCCGAGTTAACATTGTGAAGACCTGTGAACACTCTCGACCAAAAACATCCCCAACACCAGAATGAGAATGGGGGAAATGGGGGGGTATGAGGAGAGTGAGGAGAATGGGGGCATGTCATCTAGGAATGGTTACAGATTATCAGTTCATTATTTTTCAGATTGTTTAGTGTTCATAGTTGGGGGACGCTTTTGGAGAGTGTGTGTGGTACTTCTGTGATCTTTTACACTGATGTGGGAATACTGTACTGTACACTGTAATTACTACAGAAATTTGCGGAGAATTCAGGCAAATTCTGTAAGACTTTCTTTACTCTTGAGGCAGCTACATATAACAGAAGGAAAGTACAGTCGATGTCACTGATGTTTTTTGTTGTTTCTTAAGGGTAACAGCCCACACAGGCACAGGTTATCAACGGGGCCTAGGGGGCGAAAATATAGGAGTAAAAAGAAATTAAAAATAGAAAAGAAAAAGATTATGTTAATCTACACCACAAAGATGACAGACAACCAGGTTTAGAAGTGAGACAGATTGTATGAGTATGGAAACAGAAGAAGGCAGAGCATTCCACAGTTTGTCTGTGTGAGGAAAGAAGGAGGTACTATAACGGGTTATTATAGTGTGACCGACAGCCACAGATAAAAGGTGGGCACCGTGGGCAAGACGAGTGTTACGAGCCCACGGCCTTGCCGGCGGTACACAGGATGCCAAATCTACCGAACATTGCCCGTTAAAGTATCTGTAAAAGAGAGAGAGTGAAGCAACATTGTGGTGAAGAGAAAGGGAAGAAAGATTATCAAATAAAGGAGGAGAGTTAATAAGCCTTTGATTCCACCCTATCTAACAGTTGAAGAGCCACCCCAGATATGAGAGCAGTACTCCAAGTTAGGAACAATGAATCCCTTATATACCTGAAGCAACTGCTCAGGAGTGAAGTAGCTATGGCATCTGTACAGCATACCCAGCTTTCGGGAGGCAGCTTTAGCAATGTTGTGGATGTGTGGCTTCTATGACATTAGAGGAAATGGTGAGGCCTAGCATATCTATTTTAGAACTTGGCAGAATGTTTGAGTCCTTAAATGTGATTGGCCAGGTTAGGTGAAGGGGACTGCACCTAGGCTATATGACGAGCCCCCTGTTAACACACTAGTGAAGGGGACTGTACCTAGGCTATATGACGAGCCCCTGTAAACACACTAGTGAAGGGGACTGTACCTAGGCTATATGACGAGCCCCTGTAAACACACTAGTGAAGGGGACTGTACATCTAGCAGAGTACATACTGTATACTTAGTGATAATTATACATACGAATAGATAAAATACACTTAGGGTAATTAAAACAGCAAGAGAGTTACCTTATAGATCCCATAAATCAACATAGAGCAAGCAATAACCTGGATGCTCTCAGCCAGCAACAGAGCGACAGCAAAATACACCGCTGGAAACAAGGCCGTTCGTCAGTATAAACAAACACTCATCGTAGTTATGTAGTTATAGATTTTGTCAATAGAGATCTTTCTATTCTAAACTTCACATTCCTCCTAGCATGAGTCAGTTACTAGCCATATGAACCTATCCAAGTCAATTGTAATATAACTGAACTGAACTAATTTTGAACGCCAAGATTGTACAGTGTATTTACCATATCCGAGAGATTAATGTCAATGTGTAATGTTATACTGTACTGCCATTTAATAATTACTACACTGAACGTTGCCGTAAGAGGTTATATATTTTGGGGGTATTTATATTGTGATTTTTATTTATCCTTATTATAATACTGTGTAATACTGTTTAATACTGTATAATACTGTATAGGTATGGAAATTAATCAGTGTAGGTATGAGTAAACTATGTAAATGCTGATAAACACCAAGTCCCCAAGCGTTTGCGTGTAATTTACATTTTCAGGTGTGAGGATAGTAAAGTATAAAGGTAAATATATAAGAATTAATAGTTTAAATACAGCATCATACAGATTATACACCTGTTACAACTCATACAGTGCTATACACTGCTATATGACCAGAACTCTCACATACAGAACACCACAATTGAACTAGCTCTGTTGTCTTTGAAATGAAAACTTATATTAAAAAAAAATTGATGGATAAATTCTGAAATTCAGTTTTATAATGGTACTAAAGATTCTCCATGTATACCTGGTTATACAGTAGTGAAAAATTCCAATTAGACTCGAAAAACAGAAATTACAATCCTGATAAACTGGGGATATGGAGCAAGGACTAATTGGTGAAGTAAGTGTGTATGTAGTGTGAGAAGTAAGTGTGTAAGTGTGTGTAAGTGTGTGTGTGTGTGTGTGTGTGTAGTGTGTGTATCCCAATACCTCATAACAAGCTATAAAACAGGTATCAATATCAAACAACCTTCAGTTCCCAACTCACTTCCACATCTCTAATGAAAGGCAGCAAAATCTAGTAACTAACACACTGGATCATGTAACATATATGTATACACGGTTATCCAATAAGCCTCCGTGTAATGATGAACAGGGGTACAGATGTTCATTCACCTATCCTGAAGGTTGGATTATAATAACACCCCCCTATCCCCACCACAGTTTGTAACAATATATGTCTAATAACTATGTGGTAATTTTAAAGGTAAAGATCTAATTATACTACAGGCAAGACCACAGGACAAAAATACGAGAGATCACTTGCAACAGATAGTAATCCTAACATCCTTAAACTTCCAGATCTTTGTGATTAGCTCTACAGGTCTGTTTCATTTATACTGTACCAATAAAACTATTTAATTCACATTTAATTTATATTTAATATTTGTTTAATTTAAGTTTCTAGCAGTCAATGGTCCTTTAGAGACACAGGAGGTGTATTATTAGTAGATCAGAGGTGTACGGTATTGTTGAATTATTGTTACCTGACCTCGGTTGGTCCGGCAAAACGGATAATCCGGCAAGGCTTTGGAACCAAGGGTGCCGGAAAATCGGTGAATAATATGTTCTGATAATATAATATTGTACAGTATGTCCCAGTATGTCACCACCAGAGCTACAGTTATTGAGATGTGTCCAGAACTCTTCCTGGTAGAGCTGTGTATGTCCTGTAATACTGTCCATAATTGTAGGTCGTAAATATTGCATTGTTTAACATCAGTAATTACTACAATAATTACATCACAAATCAGAGCATATATAAGTTTATTTAAAGGATTGATAGACCACAAATAAATAATAAACACCCAGAAATAAATTATCAAAACTGAATACTTGTAATGATTTTGTTTAGCTTTTCTACAGAATCGAAGTCAATAGCAAGGAATGTTTATAAATGATTGAGGTAAAACATCATTTATTACAGCCTTGTCTACCAGTGTGTATAAATAAACACTGAATCTACCTTTATATAATGCATCTAGAACTACATAAACATAGGGTTAAGTTGGTGTAGATATTACCTATTATTACTACTAAATATATCATTTGTATGTATATCTATTTTAAAACATCTTCCTCAAGGGGTTAAATCATCATCATGAAAGGGTTCTACCATCTTCTGCAAAGGGTTAAATCACCATCATCAACGGGTAAACCATCATTCTCAAAGGGTTATTTAAAGCATTACCGTATCTTATTAGCCCAGAATAACGCCCAATGGCCACTCTATTTACCAGGCGTGAGATACAGCTGTAATAATATACCGCAGGAGGTGGAATGAGTGAAGTGTACCTTCGTTAAAATAATCTCTTATAAGACTGGCAGCACTAAACTAAAATATAATCAATTATTAACCCTAGTATGACTAATCAAAGCTTTATGTACTAGTATAGGTAAAAACAAATTATTAATGTTAATAACTAACTACTTAATTGCAATATTCTCATTAGATCTGGACCATTGGCCTAAAAAATATGAAAAAATAAAAAAGAATCGCTGTTACATCGTTCATTGACCCCATAACTATCTTTGCGTTAGGTTCAACAGGATATCAAAATGAACACCCCATTCCTGTTGACGAAGTACAGTTATCAAATCCCCAGTCCATTGCGTCTTCCTACTATAAAATCGCGATGAAAATTTTTTGTAGCAAGTCTTCGTGTATATACTGTACAACCTCTACATGGTTAAGAGGATTACAAGATTTACAGTATGGTGTATATATATTACTATCCTTTTATTAATTCAGAATCTCTTAATACAAATACAGTATTGCCCCGCCTAACGCGGTTTCACTTAACGCGTTTTATCATATACGCGGTGCCTCGCCAGAGCTGAACTTTCACTTAACGCGGAATTTTTCATCATATACGCGGGAAGCGGCGCGGGCACGATGCGCACAAGGTCGCCCAGTCATCAAAACATTACCGAGTTCTTCACCCGCCACCCACCACAGCCGGCCCAAGTCAGTGATAGTGATAATTATAGTGAGGATATGGACTTATATGGCCTTTGAGGGGTTTGACAAAGAGGCCCTGCAAGCCTCTGTGGTGGATAGTGATACAATTGATACAAGTGATACAGGTGAGGGCCAATAATCTGCCCTCTGCCTCGGAACCAACCCCCCATCCCCGTGTGCCCAGCCATCTTTTCTACTAATGCAAGTGTTAAAAAACCTAATATTATTGATATTTCTCTTAATTATTAATTGTGTGTGCATACCATCATAAAGTTAAGATAAAATTTTTACTACAACATAGTTGTGTGTCGTCAAAAAGTGGAGTTTGGGGGTCGGGCCAGTCTCTATTGGAATTAATCCCATATGTTCTGTTGTTCACTTAACGCGGTTTTCACTTAACGCGGTACCCTGTGGGTTCAATTGACCGCGTTAAGCGGGGTACTACTGTATTGTAAAAATACAGTAGTACCCTTAATAGATAAATAAACTCAGTTGTATATTTATTACGAACGCTCGACTTACGAACATCTGATTTACGAACGCCCGCCAATATGAACGAGGTTAAACTATAAATTTCCAGTATTTTATTTACTTGATGACTCATTGTATTTCTTCTTTTGTGATAAATTAAGTTATTATAGATGTACTGTATATAAGGACTTGGGCTATGATATAGTAGTGGTATTTTAAACATAGCAAGAGTTCCCACTTATGTACAAATACGACTTAACAACGTCCTCGGGAACCTAACCTAGCCCGGGGACCCCCTGTACCATACAGTGTCTGACAAAGAGTAAACTTACCAGAGTGAGAAGTATCGTATTGACACTCTTCACTTTCAACATCTTTCAAACAGCTGATTATTTTTAACCTCCCAAACATGCTGACTACAACAGCGAGCGTTCCAGCGCAGCCATTGATAATATCCAGTACGGCTCCCACCTGAAATATATTCTTTTTGAAATAAAGGAATAAAATTCATCTGTAAAAAAAACAAATCTTTCGGACATTCAATACAAGAGTCGACATAAGGAAAGCCGCCACACAAAAATTTAATACTTTACAACATCAACAATAATAGATCTAACGTTAAAATAAAATAATTCCTAAATAATAATAAAATACAATGATTCACTCGGACTATCTAAAACAAACTTGTCCGTCATCACAAACTCAACACAAATAATATGTTACCAGAGCCAGTGACCCGACGACCAGACTCCCAGTACGTAAACTGCTGCCACAACACCTCTCAGGCTGCCAGATCTTCATTATTACTATCCTGAAAAATGTTGAGTACAAATATTGAGTACAAATAAAAATCCTGACTATACAAAAGACAGGAAAAATAATACAGTTCTCTCATTTCTCTAGATTAAGGGCGGAAAAAATATTAAAAAAATGTATCACGTCACACAATATATATTCCTTGTTTACTTTTGGTTATTTTCATGGAGGATTTATTGTCCTCGCATTGGCGGTTAAAGCAAGCAATGGTCATCAAATATTACCCCCAAAATAATTCAAAAGTTATTACTGTATTGCTGTTTTTTAGCGAACATGAAAATATATACTGTACCTGTACAGTAATATCCCCGTTAGTTACAACAGTTGGTGCAGAACACTTCCGGTAATGAGAGATTTCCCGGTAACAAGACGAGTCTCACAAAACTGGAAAAATATCCCCCATCCCCAGAATTTTCTGGGTATCTTGAAAATTTTCTCAGAATTTTCCGGAAAATCTGCCCCTCGGAAAATCGTTCCCAAAGCCGTAATTTTCCGGAAAATTTCAGCCTTGGGAACGATTTTCCGAGAAAATTAAAATTCCGGCCATCGGAGAGTTCCGGGTTAGAGGGAATCTAGGTAATGGAGATATTACTGTACCGTTATTATTATCGTAATATTTATTAACATTTAGAGACACTTTGCGCTGCTTAAGTAAATGATGAAGTCAGTCTGGTATGGTAGGTGGCAGCAGCAGTGTCTATGTTCAAGAGAAAACCTTTGAACGAGACCAGAATAAGAATATTTTACTTTACCTTCTCCGCTACACGTCAACATTCTAACTGCTCCCCTCTCCAATTTACTTTAATCTTGATGAAGGAAATTGTTTTAATATATAATTTATTTTGTTAGGTAAATGTTTAAGTCAGACCATTGTGCTTATATATTACAACATTGATCGATCGTATGCATAAATTTCATCATATTGTCTCAATCGACGGTCTAAAAATTGCGCTCGTGACATCGGCTTTTGCTCAAGGTTAGATTTAGTTAGGTTAGCTTTGGTTAGGTTAGGTTTAATTTAGAAATAACAACATTTTAACACATTTTCTCAAACTAAAATAAAAATACCACATATATAATATTATTTTCAATAAAAAAAACCAAGAGGCAGGAATCTCATCAATATATATCCATAACTTTCCACCGTAACCTAACTTAACTTAACTTTCCACCATAACCTAACCTAACCTAACCTAACCAAACCTAACCTAACCAAACCAAACAAAGTAACCAAACATAATCTAACCAAACAAAGTAACCAAACCTAACTTTCCAACATGACATGACCTAACCTAACCATATAACAGTCTCCAGAGTACACAATTAAGGTACAATAACCACATCCCCCAAAAAATTAAAATCTCACCACTAACATTACCCCAAATTATCCTAACTACTACCATCACAGTAATGACTCTATAAACGATCATTAAACCACAAATTAAACCATCAAATGACCCCGACTAAACTATCATCAACTACCCATGGCATTTCCGATACAATTTCTTCCTAAAATGAAAAACCCAAATTAATATTAAAATAAATTATTAAAAATCCCTCAAACTTAATCACTATGTATATTACAATTAACTTAAATAGGGCAATTAACGTCATTTACCTGTAGAAATAAGAGCTGTAGACACACCTGACACACCTGACACACCTGAGATTGACTAATAGATTAAAGTAACTAAACAAGTGAGAGAAAACGTGATGTAGAGGAGAGGTTTGAGGGTTAACTATATCTCTAAGTCTCTTATTCTTTCAATTATTTACGTCTCATCCAATCAGTGGAGTTAATTATCGTTGGGTTTAATTATTAGTTAGTGGTTTAATTGGATTATTGACTGTTGGGAAGAATATATCAGTAAAATGAGTAATATTTTATTTTTACTTACCTTTATCCTCTTCACCACAGCTCACTAGGAAATATTATATATCACAAATTATTAAAATATAAAACAAAATATACCTCTACATTAATTAATATACGAAATAAAATATTAATTCTAGATAAAATGAGTAATTATTTTATTATTAAATCATTAAAGGTTAAGTTATTTGTGACGTAGATTAAACTAAGTGAGGGAGTCTTCAACTATTGTCTGAGTTGTCAGGTAGATGTTTACCTTTATTTCCCGCTAATTACAGGTAAAAACCATCCAGATTATGTTAAATTGGTGTTAAAAAGTTGTGTTAACATTGAATACAGATTTATCTTCGTCATTTATTAACTTCTTGTCTTACCTTTATCCTCTTCACCACTAGCCGTCCGGGTGATGGGTCACACACTGTTGGCAGTACTGGGCTGTACCAGCTCCTGAACCAGCTCCAGTGTTGGTCAAGTCTTGTCACACTCGGTGCCGTCACAACACTCTCTGGTAGATTGTTCCAACAGTTTACAACTCGCACTCAGTAAAAGTTTGTCCCTCACAGTTTTCTGGCCTTGACCTGTGACCCCTTGTGGGGCGAGCGTCCACCAGCTCCAAGTAAGTTCACTCAACTGAGTAGTGCCCCCTGAGATGCTTACACTTAGGTCACCCCTTGACCGTCTGTAGTATAAGCTAGGCAAGTTCAGGCGCTCCAACCTCTCAGGGTAGCTGAGGTGCCGAAGGGCAGGCACCAGTCTGGTGGCCCTCCTTTGAACATTTTCAACCAACTGACAGTCCCTAGCATATCTCTAATTGGGCTGTTTGAGCGTTAGTACAGGAGGAACTAACATACTAAATGTACCTGCACAAACCCTGTAGTTACCTTGTTTGTAGACAGAAGATCAAATACCTTTTTATTTTTATCCTCTGCCATTGGTCAGTCTGTAAATGGTGTTTTTGCTGTCTAGTGTGTGCTGATGGTGTTGTTTACAGTGTTTAATAGGTGCCGTGGTGGTGTTTTCGGTGTTTAGTAAATGATTGTGGTGGTTTTTTCGGTGGTTCAGTTAGGTTAGGTTAGATAAAGATTAATTAAGTCTGGTGTGGATATGGTTTTGAGTGTAGGCATCACGGCTCTCTCTGACCATCACCACGACCTCATCTGTGTATTTGGTGAGAAGCTTCTACACCATCCTCGACACCGGCTCCTACTACCACCAGAGATCCCTAGCCCGAGAATTGCTGTTGGACACCACAACCGCATCCAGCCCATACGAGCACGAACTGATCGCTATAAGAACAGCCCAGTCCCAACCATGGTAAAAATTATCAATAACTTGTAATCAACCAGTGTATTCACTCCCAGTCAATCTTACTTTTTGCACTGTCACTATGTTGAAATGCCCTGTACCTACTCCCCACCTACTTATTATATATCATATTTGTATCACTTTTGTTACTTGTATATTATTGGTCATTCAAGAGACCCATTCCCCAATAATGTAACTGTATATTTTTAGCCTTCTGGCTGCCATGTTCTTTCAATAAGCCGTTAAATATTTATTATTATTTATTTATTTCATACATACATACATAATAATAATGGTTGCCCCTCGTGTAACGAGGATGGCCGGCCCAAGGGCCACCTAGGGGCAAATTTGTTTAAGGTGTAGAAACTGTCACCAACACAACCACCACACCCTAAGTTAACGAGCTGCATGACCTAGTGTTTAAGGTGTAGAAGCTGTCACCAACACAACCACCACACCCTAAGTTAACGAGCTGCATGACCTAGT
This sequence comes from Homarus americanus, assembly GCF_018991925.1. NCBI lineage: Eukaryota > Metazoa > Arthropoda > Malacostraca > Decapoda > Nephropidae > Homarus > Homarus americanus. Next base: position 174,043 of record NW_024727827.1, on the reverse strand, counting down.
GTCCAGGAATAGACCGAGAAGGCCGGACAGCTCGCCAACTGCACTGGCTAACCATTTCCCTGGAACACGATCCACAAATCAATTAACATCTAGGTCTCCAATTACTGCTGCTGGATAGACAGAGGCAAATGGCGTAAAGAAACTTGCCCATAGTTTCACCCTGCCCGGGAGATGGTACCCGGGTCTACTTGCTTGTGAGGCGAGGATGCTTACTATTACACCACAGGTCTCAATATGTATTTAAATATTATTATTACAAACATTCACATACATAGATACATACATACTTACATAAAGATTAAAGTTAGATTATAGAAAATATTAGGATATTTGTGTTCCTTTCTACCCAATTATTTTTTTGTTAATGACTAAATTATTTTCCTTTTTCAGAATCACCAATGCTGTGCACTGTGCTTCTATGAGTCAAGAGAATAGAGATAAGAAATAAGGTCACAGAATCTGGTTTCCTGTTATGAGTTAATAGCCTCAATAACAGAAAATATATTAGGGAGATTTAAAAGAACTTGAGACTCTAGGCAAAAACGTGGTAGGAGCTCCATAGATATTAATTTATTTACCATCAACAACAATGCCACCAGAAAAACCCCCCACCAACTCGCAAACACCGGACAGGAAGAAAGACGAATCGACATTCAAGACGCCTAACAAGACCCCAAGCAAGGACTTAGACACGAACACCAAAATCCACCAATCACAGAGAAGAGTGAGAGAGAAACAAGAGATCCTGAGGAAATTAAAGCTCGTCAAGATGTATCGGACTAAGTGGGAGACGCAGTCGTTGGACAAGGTTACGACCCGGTGGTTACGAGCTTGTCAGGAAGCATTGGAGGATCTCAGAGTGAAAGTTAGAGAGAGGAATATAATTGACACTGGAGAGGTGGAACTAACTCTTCGATCCCTAGTCGGTCATCTTGGTATCGATCCACAGGTTGTTCAGTTGGATCAGACAGAGGATTGTTTCGACACTTCCAACCGTGACAAAGGTACGTATATCTTACACCACGTCCTGTGATGAAAAGACCCGTGACCTCAAGGGTTATATGTGGTAAGGGGTAGTGAATAGAAAGGTTGTATTGTGATAGGGTGTGGCTAATAGAGGGTGTGGCTGGAGACTTATCTATTATAGCCACACCATAGAAGACCTCCCTGGTGGAATGATGTCTTGTAGATAACTTATAGTCAATATGTCTTGCTGACCTGTATCTTGATTTACTTATTTGACTTATAGAAGCTTAATCAGATGACACTAATACCAAATGTTGATAAAATTAGTAATTCTCTTCCCTTTTCCAGGTTTTATAGGTTTTCCAGACCAGGAGACACCCGGTAACTGAGTGTGGATACGTCGGAGTAGAACACAGAGCCGTGAACTGAATCGCAGAGGGGACATACATAACACACTGCAAATCGAACGACAGTATGTATAGCATCAGCTCTGGATGTAAGAGCCATATTACCCATAAGAGCCATATTAGCCATATTTTAAGCTACAGATGTTATACACTAATGAACAATGTGTTAAGAGTGAATAATAAGAGACTGGAAATTGATCGATAGGTTAGGTTAGGTTAGGTTAGGTTGGGAGATGAGTGTCGGAGAGTTGAATGGAAAGTTGACTAGGATTTGATAGGTTGAGATGGATAGATGGAAATAGGGAAGCAAGACTAAAATAAGAAGAAATGGAAGAAAATTTTTAAAATAATCATCATAAGAATTTCAGATGAATTATTATACATGATTTTGAATGATATCTGCCCACCCATAGTCTATACTGGGTATCACTGTATGTATGTATGTATGTCTGTCTCAATAAAAACACACAGGAAAAGGGAAACGTATGTAATGATGTAATGTATGTATGTATGTATGTATATATGTATGTATGTATGTATGTATGTATGTATGTATAGGGCTTTAAACACACACAATGACAAACATGGATAAAGAAAGTTGAATCAATAAATATATGTATAAGTTTACTGAATTTTCAAATAAAAAAATTATAATTACCCAATTATCATTAATGAGAAATTCCATACAATTACAGATCTTAAAATAATTGCCTACTGTACCTTCCTTAACTACCAAAATACACAATTAAAGTATATAACAATGCTTTTCCTTATACATGCTTATAGAGTATTACATAGTTGAGTAATTAAGCTAAGTATAATTATTTAAAGGTTATAATTAATGGAAGTATTATAAGTTACAATAAATGAATCAGTTTTACAGTAGTTACCATCTTTTGTCGTTCCAATATTATGTTAGTCTGTTAATAGATGTAATACCTCGTTAGTCTTCCTAAAATTGGAGAATGTCGATAGGTGGAACTTTTCAATTAATTTTAGTATTTAGGGGATGGGAAGTTGAGGATAGGGGTGGAGGGATAGAGGTGACCATGATAGATAAAAGTTAAAACAGATCAACAGTAAAAAAGATACCTTAATATGCTATTCTTCCCATACCTGTAACTTTGCCCTAATTAATACCAGTACCTATACCTACCTGGTCTACTTGAGCTGTGACAAGACCTTAGTACATTATGATTTGTTATTGGTTATTGAACTTGAGTTATTGTTCAGGAATAGACAAATAGAACTTGTTGATGGATGTTATTGTAATGGTGATTGAACTTGATTTATTGTCCAGAAGGTAAATAGATAAATGGACCTTGATGGATGTTATTGTAATGGTGATTGAACTTGAGTTATTGTTCAGAAATAGACAATAGAACTTCCTGATAGGCTTGGATATAGAAAGCTCTAAAATGGACCCCATGTGACTAGGTTCTATGACATAAAACTAACTAACCAAACCTTTCTACTTTTAAAAAACAACGGAAAAACTTTACATAGCATTGCATATATATTGTAAACTCTTAAATAAATAAATAACTACTCGAATGCCATAAACACTATCGTAATCTGGAAAAAATAATGAATGAAGAATGTGTAATAACGATTTTGAGATGACAAGCTGCCATTCTGCTCAACCCTCAGCCATCTTGTCCAAGCATTTGAGATATTTTTGGTTAAGTGTGTACAATTAAATGTGGCTTTTATCTTTTTATTTAACTTCCAAGCATAAATAATAATAGCCACACAAACAGACTAACTAGCATACACACATATTATGATTTGTTATTGGTTATTGAACTTGAGTTATTGTTCAGGAATAGACAAATAGAACTTGTTGATGGATTTATTGTAATGGTGATTGAACTTGATTTATTGTCCAGAAGGTAAATAGATAAATGGACCTTGATGGATGTTATTGTAATGGTGATTGAACTTGAGTTATTGTTCAGAAATAGACAATAGAACTTCCTGATAGGCTTGGATATAGAAAGCTCTAAAATGGACCCCATGTGACTAGGTTCTATGACATAAAACTAACTAACCAAACCTTTCTACTTTTAAAAAACAACGGAAAAACTTTACATAGCATTGCATATATATTGTAAACTCTTAAATAAATAAATAACTACTCGAATGCCATAAACACTATCGTAATCTGGAAAAAATAATGAATGAAGAATGTGTAATAACGATTTTGAGATGACAAGCTGCCATTCTGCTCAACCCTCAGCCATCTTGTCCAAGCATTTGAGATATTTTTGGTTAAGTGTGTACAATTAAATGTGGCTTTTATCTTTTTATTTAACTTCCAAGCATAAATAATAATAGCCACACAAACAGACTAACTAGCATACACACATATACGTACACACACACACTACCTCGGTACTAAATAAACAAGGAATCATCGGTACATTACAGGAATTCTCAAAGCTATTTATTAATGATTAAATTACATACACTGAGATATCAACAATGGACACTAGACCAAAATTCCTACCCAAGAAACATACATTATAATTCTTAACCCCGAAAACTGACCCTAAACTTGTCTGATTAACGCACAGAACAGCATGCATCGACGTCTATTGTAGTTCCACCTATGCCTTCTAAGTAGTATACCGGCATAATTAAAGCATCACATTATTATATGTCTTATTACCTGTATGCCTCTCATTCCTCCTCTACCTGTAATTTAATCAAGTCCTTTTATTACCTTAAAAATGGTATTGTAGTTCCCTTTATCTAATTCTTTCATAATTACCTAAAATAACTATCCGGTCTTCAATAAATATCTACTTTAAAAAAAGGTTGTAGTTCCCTTTATCTAATTCTTTCAAAATTACCTAAAATAACTATCCGGTCTTCAATAAATATCTACTTTAAATAAAATGTAAAGTAGTATCCATTCATACACCATAAACCATTCTTTACATAATCCCTACGTTATACTAGAAAATATAATGAAAAAGAAAATAAAATTTCTCCCCCTCCCCCCCCAGATAGTTTGGGAATCTATTTACAACAGCAAAAAAATCAATAATAAATATATGAGTGAAGGGGAAGCATTGATAGACACTCTGTCAGATCATCACTAATTATAGCCGGTATTGTATGAGGAAATATCCACTTATAGCCATTATAACTAATAGCCGGTATTGTATGAGGAAATAGCCACTTATAGCCATTGTAACTAATTATAGCGTATTGTGGAAATAGCCACTTAGAGCCATTATAACTAATTATAGCCGGTATTGTATGAGGAAATATCCACTTATAGCCATTATAACTAATAGTTCAATAGCTGTGTGTACCAATAAAGTCAAGTCCAATAGCTGTGTGAACCAATTAAGTCAAATTCAATAGCTGTGTGTACCAATTAAGTCAAAACCAATAGCTGTGTGTACCAGTTAACCCTACAAGTTCAATAATCACACCCTAACCTAACCTACCCAACCAAGCCTAACCTAACCTACGACTCGAGCGATACTAAAAACAAACATTACTCACCGACACAAACCAGAAAGAATTAGTTTTAAACATTCCTCGTGATATGAAACCCATCTCACTCTCTGGGGCGATTATATGGAGGTGCAGGTGACTGACCGTGTGGAAGGGGGGCCAATGAAAACCTAGCCTCGCAGCGCTTGTTGATCCGCCTTGTGCCGTCAATACTTCCTGTCCCAGCTTCACCATTTTTTCCACTGTGGGGAAAAAACGAAAATTGATTCTACTTTGAAGGAAAAAGCGAAAATTGATTCCACTGTGATGGGGAAAAAACTGTAGTAGTTGTAGTAATCTTGTTAACCTTTGTATTATAATAACTTTAGAACCAGCAAAGTTATTAAGTTATACGAAGTGCAATATTATTGTAATGTTAGTTTAGAATGAAATGATATGAGTGAAAGGCATCGTTACTCATTGGGGTTTTTGGGGGGGGGGGGATACTGGCACTTGGGTTAGGTTAGGTGATAAATTTTGAGGATATTTTAAATTTGTACGTCAGGTTATAAAATATATCTTAAGGTTTAACTACATATTATAATACAAAGGGTCGTTAGTTATCATAATATTAACGACAGAAATATAGGGTCAAAGGTCAAATTGTCCCCCAGGTAATCTAATAACAGAAACACAAGGTCAAAGGTCAAATTGTCCCCCAGGTAATAATAACACTGACAGAAACACAAGGTCAAAGGTCAAATTGCCCCCCCCCTCAGGTAATGCATACTAAATAAAAACAACACTACATAATAATAGTGTTACAGACAAGCAATACTGTAACACAAACTACATAATACTAGTGTTACAGACTCAACACACACTCACCCATAGGAATGTTTTCTTTAGTTAGGCTCTTAACATCAGTGTAGTGGTGACGGGTGATGACTAGGTAGTGGTGAGGTGCTGCTGGTCTCATGTCCGGGAACACCACAAACTCTTCGTCCTGTGACACGTAAACAATTGGCGTCCATTATGTTACAGTATACATTGGCGTCCATTATGTTACCATTATGTTACAGTATACATTGGCGTCCATTATGTTACCATTATGTTACAGTATACATTGGCATCCATTATGTTACCATTATGTTACAGTATACATTAGGGGTTGCTATAAGCTCACAAAGGATTTTTTTTAAATCTGAACAAATATTATGGGGATTTTGAGGCCATGTGCACTTGATATCAGGAGATATTCTGAGGTCAATAGTAATTACTTTTTACTATACAAAAAACACCAGAGTACAATACTGTATTAAAGAAAAAGTATTGGAATTTTCTGTTTTCCACGCTATGCCTGTGTTATATAATGTAGCTATACCTTTGCTATGCCTGTGTTGCAATACTGTGCTATACAATAAAATAATCAATACCCGTGAAATGACATAATACCTGTCAAGAACCTAACCTAACCACAGGTGAATATGTCGTTACCGTGACTCAACATAAACCACTCACCTGATGAACGATGTTACTCGGTTCAATGCCATCAGAGATCTTGCAGAAAGTACACCTTCCTCTCTCTCCTGCCTGGGATGGTTGGGGTGGCTGGGATGGTTGGGGTGGCTGGGATGGTTGGGGTGGCTGGGATGCCTGGGATAGCTGGGATGGTTGTGGTGTCTGGCCGCTCATACTTCTTACAAGATGCTGGAAAGTATGAATGTGTATGAATGTTTACTCGATCATACGTTTTTAATTAATAATATCCCAATACCTCAGTGAACGTCCGGTACTTGTCAACAGTGTGTAGCAGAGAGCCAGTATATGCCCAGTACTTGCCAACAGTGAGTAACAGACCGCCCAACCAGCTAACGAGGCAATCAGTGGCAAAAAAATTAAAGTAATAGGTTGTTTCCATTATTATACATTTTAATTAATGATTCCCAAACACTTCATTACACCACACTGGAATCTTGGTTGAGAAAATAAAGTTTGTTTTTGCTAATTCATTCTTTTCCTATTAAAATCTTTTCTCGTTGTAGGAAACACGAAGGGCTGGTCCTGAAATTCTATTCTCTAAACACAAGTCACTGATTGGTTACAAAAGGTATGGACCACCCGCGGGCCGGACCATGATCTTTGTGCGGCCCGTGAATTGATTGATAAATTCTACATAATGTGGCTGGTGGTTCAGGAATATACAGTTAATTTATGGTGAGTAAAGTAATATTTATTAAAAGAATAATCCTCACACACAATTATTACTGTTTCATCACCTAAGAATAAATATCTACGACAATGTAACAGTGAAATAAGTATAAATGGTCAACAATATAAACATTTTAACTTGTGTTAGTTTATGGGTCAAGTTCAGTGCAGTCTGTTGGATGGATGAACTGCTGTGTGGCAACGGGTCACTTGGGCATTAACTAAGGTCCAAGTGAGGTCACGGTGGTCACACGGGTCAAAGGTGAATGGATAATAGCAACACGATTGAATTTAATTGATTTTACGAACTGTTCAGTCTTCGTCTATGTGGGGTGATGTTATCGTCACTTAATTATGAGTGTGTTTACAGCACGCCAGAGACTACTCACACACCCAGTCGTGACCAATGAGGTATCGATATCATCACGTAGATTTTTTTCGACCAATCACATTATAATTTTCTCATAGGAAGCAGCCTGGGTACGGATTTTAATTTCATTGACTGGTCTGACAATGGCCGTGGTGGAGGTTGGTTGTCGTTCGCGCTGCTACGATTATTTTAAGTTTATTGCCGAGTTTTACGAGAAAGATGATCATTCTGTCCAATTCTAACTAAGGTGTTGTACTTTTGGACATGGTGCACCTCAGAGTTTTGAATTACTGAAATATTTAGGTTAGAATGGGTTGGGTTAGGTTAGGTTAGATTGGGTTCGATTGGGTTAGGTTAAGTTTAGGATTAAGTTAGGTGACGAAAACGATAATAATAATAATTTAATAATGAAAACGAAACCCAAATTACTGTGGTATGACGACCTCTTGAATAACCACAACTACCACAAACATACATACATACATACATACATAAATATATACATACATACATACATACATACATACTGTACATACGACACCTACAGTTACCACCCTCAGGAGACAGCTATTCGTCCTAATCATCACTACACAGACACTATATTACGTCACTGATTAATTACAAACATAAATAATCTCAAATAAGGTTTTCAATTAGTAAATAATCCATCTGTAGCCAATAGGTATATTTTACACTAATTACCCGGTTAATTAGCTATGATTAATGCTCTAATTACTTCTCTTCATTGTTATATAGTCAAATTATCACTTGTATTTGGTTAGGTTAGGTTAATTAGTTGAGTTATATAGGATAGTTACCAGTTGCTGCTAGTCTGTGTGTGTGTTGTATCGTAGGTGACTGACAACTACCACCAGCTGTTGTTGTTAAGAGTATCGTACATTGAAGGAAGAATTGTTATACATTATGGATAGTTGTCGTACATTATCTATTATTATAACCCAAATGTGTTTAAAATGGTATTATAATTTTGTATTTATAGCCAAAAATTAAGTTATTTCATGTAGTTTAGATATGGAAATTATGTAATGGATGATTAGTGGGTTTATGATGGGATAAATGTAGAATTACTAATCAAGGTATCCCAGTACAGGTGAACTAATTACCTGACTGTACTTGTGTTGTATTATAAGACAGGTGATAGATATAATTATTTTTAACCATCATCACACCTGTCCTTCCCTCAGAGCAGCTTATGAGTGATGACAAGCTTATTATTTACTTCAATTGTCCCAAACACATTTCATATTTTTATTACTATTTGACGTTATATTTCATTATTACTATTGATTATCATTTATTTCTTTATATTTTTAACTTATTCTTCATATTATCCTTACTTCTATCAACCCATTTTCTTGACATTTCTTACATACCTCTTACCTGTTTCACCAACGTTGCTCATACCTTATCTTTATCGCCTATTCCTCCTCTTCCTTTACCTCATATATTACCTGTACTAATTAGTTTGTATAAAGGACTGATATTCAAGTGTCTTTTGATCATTCCCAAACATCAACGAAAAATTACAGACCAAAAGGATTATTAAAACTTCCAATACTTTCAATATTTACAACATAAAACTATACAGTACAAAATATTAATTTCAAGAATTTCCGCTCCAAATACTTTTTCCTGAACTAGACAATATTTCATAGTTACTAAACATTAATAGACTGAAATAATGGAACGGGTTTGAAATTTGTTTAATCTTTACTAGGAAACCAAGGAATGGGTTATTGATCAGGCCAGCCAAACTTGCTATTTGATGGTCTAGTTATGTAGGGGGAAGGGGAAATATCTAGGTAATATATATTCAATGTATAACAACCAAAAAGTTAATCAATCCCAATAATAGAATGAAGAAATCACTGTATTGGGATGAATAGCTCGACGCCAAGTTATACATCAAATGTATATATATTACCCGTAGCATTCTATACATATACATAATGACCTGACATACAGTTTCTTAAGATAAATCAGCCAGCAATAAGATACTACATCACTTTATACACAACAAATTAACTCACTACACATAATCATTTACTGAACACTGGATTAGCTTATTTCTAACTCACAAATCACCCAATAATAATGTTGTATGTACAAGTAATAGTGAAAGATTAATTAAAGTATCTTATAATCACATTTTCTTAACAGGATTACTTAACAAATTTAATCATTGATAAATAGTTCATAACACTGTGTAACTCACCGGTTCATTGGAAAACCCTGGAATATTTGATGTGGTGTTGTATGAGACCATTTTGTATTGTATTGTGTTGTATTGTACCATAATGTATTGTACTGTATTGTAATGTACCATAATGTTATGTATTGCGTTGTATTGTACTGAATTGTAATGCATTAAACGATCTTAATTACGGACAGTGTTCCAAAAGAGGTCGTTCGATATATTTTCATTTTCTGGACCAATGAGACAGGTCCCCTCCACAACAGCATCCCTGAGATAGACCCGAGCGGCTCTCACTAGGTCCTGGGAGGCAGCGTCGAGGATCAGCCGGCGGTGATCGGCAAACTGTTCCTCCGTGATGTGCGAGAGGAAGCGACGCCTGCCCTTTGCCCCCGGGGACTCCGGAGCATCGACCGCCTGGAACACCCCTAACTTAGCCTCGTCCACGTCCCGCTGGTCGAACTCGCCGGATAGCACCCACTCGACCGCAGCATCGAAGGTTTCCAAGGTCTGGGTCGAGTGGGGGTCACGGTAGCTGTAGAAGCTGAACGCTCCTCCGGGCGTCGTCGCTGAGCCCCCGCCGTAAGCTCCGCCCTTCTCCCGGATCTCCCGATGCAAAAAGCGGAACATGAGACGAGCGAGGACCCTCAGGGCTCCTGCATCCGGGTGACAGTACGGCACCCCAGGGAACGACTTGGAGGCGAAGTTAACCGGGAAGGGAAACACCTGGTGGGTCTTTGACGGATGAGGCGTGAAGTCCCCGGGGAGCGTCGCGAGCGGCGAGTATCCGCACGGTTCGCCGGACAAGCCGTTTAAAAATGTCTGGAAGTTGCGAAGAGTCGTGTCGCGGTGATCGGGGGTCGTGTTGACGGAAACTCTCATCTTGCTCTTGGACAACAACAGCGAGGATAGTTCACGTAGCCGTTCGAGCGTCTGGGCGAGGTCTTTTGATTTGGCGAGAGCTTTCATCTGTTTCAGGAACGTAAGACCGCTCCAGCGTTCGGTCAAAGCGGCCACGTGACCGGTCGAGGCGCTTGCCGCAGTCATGGCATATTTATGACCAGAATACACCAAGCTATTAGACTGGTCGGTGGCAATCATGTTAACCAGCGTAGTAAACCTCTGCAGGTCGATTAAATTCACTTCGTTGAGGATTAACGACCAAATATCGAGCATCTTCATTAAATTTTGGTTCAGGCAATGAGATGAAAGAAGGATTCCCTGTTCATACTGTACAGCATTTATAGGATGAGCGTTTAAGTGGGTACAAGCGCCGACGCCGCCGCAGACCAGGTCCAACTTTTGATCCAGCTGACGAAAATCGAGATGCCCCGCCCCCATGCGGGTCAGCACCCCACACAGCACAGGGACGAGCGATCTGAGACGGTCCGGTACGTCGTGAGTGTCTAGCACAGCAGAGAAGTACGTTATGCCGTTGGTGGGCTGGTCGCAGATCTGTACGGGTACGCCGCCCGATAGACCGATATCAGTCACCAGCGTCGGAGGCACGGCGCGGCTGATATCCGATACCTTTAACGTCGGCAGACAGGATAGATCGTCGTCTTCCTCTTGTTTACACGCCAACGTCTCTCCCTTCTCCCAAATGTCCGTACGGTCGTCGTCCGTCAGACCAGACAGACGTTGACTCAGCATCAATTCTTCCTCTTCCTGTAGCTTGGTCTCATAACCTTCCCGTGGCGACATAGTCTGTGTGTACTTGTGTTTATTCTCCAGGAAATATTCGGTAACCTTCTCTTGTAAGAACTTGGGATTCTCTTCGATGCATTTTTTTAATCTGTTTATTTTTTGGTTAATTCGTAAGGAGTCGATCGGGTCGCCGCCCAGGTTCCAGAGAGGGGTGATGCCCAGGACTACCCCGAGGCCAAAGAACGACGTCTGGTGCTTCACTTGTAGTTCCAGGTTGTGTATCACGGCCTCCACTCGCTCCGGGGGGAATCCTTCGGTGGAGACTTTAGCGAACGTCTCGTCGATGATCCGTCCCACCGCGTCTACGTCGCTGTCTTTAACGCCCTGTAGTCCGACGGTGAAGGTGGTGTTACGGGTGTGGCCGTCAAAACCGGAGGACGGGGAGAAGCCGGAGCCTAACTGTGGCTCCAGGAGACTCTTGTAGAAGGGGGCGTTGGGGCCACTCGTCAACAGCTCTCCGAGGACGTACAGGACGAAGGTTTCAAAGACGTTGGTTATGTCGACTAATTTATAAGAGACGGCTATACTCGTCTGGCCGTCGCCGCTGGCCATGGGGTCCGCGCCACACTCCACGTGGGCGCGTCTCGGCTCCGACCAACAGGGCTCCTCCGGAACGTCCGTCTCGGGGTTTATTTTATCGTAGTGGCGGAGATAACCGTCGTTTATGAACTCTAGATGGTTCACCAGAGGCTGGTCTCCGTAGGTGTAAAACCGGGCATTACTGGGGTGGTAGTGGTAAGAGTGGAAGTCTCTGAGCCGTTGCCACGTCAGCCGGGGAATGTCGAGAGGGTCGCCGCCCGACACGACGCCGTACGTGTGAGAAGGCAGCAGACCGTTCTGTAGTTTCTGCAGGAACAGCTGCTGGGAATCTGCGAACACACCTTTCATCTCGTTAAACACGACGCCCTTAAAGACTATCGGCGACGACCTATCCCGAGGATCCCGGTGTTCGAGCCTCCAGCCCTCCTGAAGAAAGTCCAGCTCCGAGAGGTGCGGCCTGAACGCGGCGTCCATATACACCGACAACAAGTTCCTAAAGTCGACGGGGTGCTGAGTCGAGAATGGGTACACGGTGTAGTCGCTGCCCGTCATGGCGTTCATAAAAGTAGACAGAGAACGATTCAACATCTTAAAGAACGGATCCCTGCACGGGTATCTCTCGCTGCCGCACAGTACCGTGTGCTCGAGGATGTGCGGGACGCCCGTCGAGTCCATGGGAGTCGTCCGGAACCCCACGCAAAACACGTTGTTGGGGTCGTCCCGTGCCACGTGTAGGTAGTCGGCTCCAGTGCCCACGTGTTCCAGGCGTATGGCGGTGAGGTGGAGTTCCGGAACATCCTGGATTTCCTTGACTAAAAATCCTGAGACTTCTTCACCAACTTGATATTCATTTTTGACCGCATCACCTGAAACATGACAAGGTGTTAGAACTGGAGGTACATCTTTGACTAAAATCCTGAGACTTCTTCACCAATTTGATATTCGTTTTCCAACACATCACCTGAAACAAGACAAAGTACTGTAGCTACAAAAGAAAACCCCAAGTACTTTAAACTATTGTAACTCTAACCTAACCTAACCTAACCTAACCTAACCTAACCTACACTCTTAAATTTCTATTACTTAAGAGAAAAAAAACTTTATAATTAAATGAAAAGCAGACAAACAGAAAAAGGAAATCTTATCAAATAGTAATGTATGCTGAATGGGATCAAATCTTGGCAGAAAAATAAAAAATACAGTCATTTTGTATAACCGGGGAACTATTAACAGTCCAATATGTTGAACAAATATTACAGTCATTTCTTTAACCTAACCTAACCCAACCATATAACCTAACCTAACCTTACCCAACCATATATCCTATCCTATCCTAACCAACCTAACCTTACTCGTTATTTTGAGATTAATAAGGCAAGAAATAACTTTACTTACTATGAAAAAAACCTGTGAGCATTCCTAGACATAGAGATTATTTAATACATATTTATAATGATTTAATACACAACCAATCATTACTCACCAACAGAGGCAACAGCTGAACTACCTCGTTTAAGGGTGCTAGTCCACACATGTCTGTTGGTCTCTTGTCCATATCTACGACTCACTCTGCTCCTCAGTCTCGTAGCAGCTCGTAATATAGTTAAAATTGTCATCCTCGTAGAGCTTTAGAGAGACAGAGAGACGGACAGAGAGACAGAGAGACAGGGAGGTGAGACAGGTGCCTGGGTGAGCCTCGTCTGAAGACAGGCTGATGCAATGACTGATTTTTGTGCCCAACTTAAGATTTTTATATTTAACTCCTAATTAAACGTTATTTAGATATATTTATATTAAAAAACTTAATTATTATGATAGTAAATGTTAGTTTTTTATGTAAGATAATTTTTGAATATGTTTTGTTAATTGGTTTTTTGGTCTTGATAAATGTGATGTTATTGTCTTGTAATTATAGTAAATGACAACATAACGCAATATTTAACCTATTTAAGGATAGTTCATTAAATTATATGTAATTTTATATATACTAAAGTAAAATATGATATTAATTTGGCCCATATTTATAAAAGTAATTTTTAAGTTCGGTTAAGTTGGAAATGTTGTGTATTCCAAGTTGGGACAAATTACACATGATGTAAACAGTGCAAGTTCAGAAACAAATTAAAATTTCCTAAAGATAAAAAAATACAATAAACAATAAATATCAAAGTTTATTATACATAAAATTATATACTTTAAATTATTTATTTCTTTTTATATTTAAATTATATGTATTAGTAAGAAATTTATTATTTTATGGAGAATTGAATGTCATGTAAATCACAACTTTTTCACCATTTTAAGAATTATATTTACAATTAATTTATCACCATTTATCACCATCATCCTCACCCCATAAAACTATTTTGGACACTTTCTCCCCTTCCTTTCCCCACCCCTTCCCTCTCCCCCCTTCCTCTCCTTTCCCCACCCCTTCCCTCTCCCCCTCACCAGATAACACCACTCCCTCTCCTTCCCTCTGACGTCACTTGGTCCTCTGACGTCACTTATTCTTGACGTCACTTATTCTTCTGACGTCACTTATTCATCTGACGTCACTTATTCATCTGACGTCACACATTTTCGTCATATTATTAATTATTGAACAAAATACTAATAATTTACGATAATTGTGATGCCGTAAATAGTGTTAAATGATCGTGTATTATGGTTTTTATATGGTAATTAAATAGGAATTAATAGGAGACGAAAACACAGGTTAAATATTAGAGTTTTATTATCAGTTGACAGATTATTATTCTAACAGGCGTAAAGATGCTACTGTGGGACCTTAAGACTGTCATCCATCTTGTTGTTTTTAATACACATCTCAAGACGTACACACATCTCAAGATGTACACACATCTCAAGACGTACACACATCTTAAGACGTACACACATCTCAAGATGTACACACATCTTAGACGTACACACATCTTAAGACGTACACACATCTTAAGACGTACACACATCTCAAGACGTACACACATCTCAAGACGTACACACATATCTTAAGACGTACACACACATCAAGACGTACACATATCTTCAGACGTACACACAAGACGCACACATCTCAAGACGTACACACATCTCAAGACGTACACATCTTAAGACGTACACACATCTTAAGACGTACACACATCTCAAGACGTACACACATCTTAAGACGTACACACATCTCAAGACGTACACACATCTCAAGATGTACACACATCTCAAGACGTACACACATCTTAAGACGTACACACATCTCAAGATGTACACACATCTTAGACGTACACACATCTTAAGACGTACACACATCTTAAGACGTACACACATCTCAAGACGTACACACATCTCAAGACGTACACACTACACCTACACTCTACCTACACCACTAAAAATATATATTTATTGAAGTAAATCCTCTATTTAGCGAACTATATAGAGATGAAAGTCCATTATATCGAGGGTCGGTCCGTTAGATATAAAACCTCCATATAAAGGATTATAATAAGATAAATTCCGCTATATAGAGGTTTTTTACCGTACTGATTATATTTCACAATAGAACTCTACAATTCCTAAAAAATATCAATTAACCTTAACTAGAAAACTACTATATCCTCCTCGTTAGCGGTCACCGGGTAACAGCAGCGGCCTCTAATTGGTGCTGTCGCCGGAGGTTATCGAACATGACCTGACACATGGCCTCCAGGTTGTAGTGGTGACGCCAGCCCCAGTCACGTCGAGCCTCGGAGTCGTCGAATACCTCTGGCCACGTGTCAGCTGGAGGGTGTCGAATATAGCGGTGTTATTTATGGTTTATGCGTTATTTTACATGTTTATACACTTACTTGGATGTAATTATTGGTAATTACAGGTTAACTATTCACTGTGGTGGTGGAGTAACAGGTTAACAGCGTCTGATAGTTGTTGACACATATATAAACACTAGCGGGTCAATGAATAATTTATAAACAAAACTAACATAAACTATCTTAATAATCTTAAACTATCCTAATGATTTTATACTATTAAATCAACCTATTAGATATAGTTTAGTTCATGTTATATTTAATAAATTATATAGCTCCGTAATCCACCAGCCTAATGTCAACACTAACTAGCCATTCCTCTCCCCATGAATATATATCACTAATTAAATAACACCAATAATTTAAAACAAACCTCAACTCATGGAAACAACTCTAGAATATCTAGTAGACAAAATTTTATGTTTATTATGTTTATAAAGACAGTGATAACATTATAGTACTTGAAATTTGACTCGATTCAATGTATGTCTCTTTAAAAGTGGGTAATATATTTTTTTCGAGGTATCTATTTCCTATTGAGACATGTGGCTATTATTCTCCCTTCTATAATATTCTCTCCCTGAGCTAAACTTTACTTCATTCCTTCACATCTTCTTAATTCTCTCCCTTTCCCTCCCTTCCTCACTCCCACTCTCTTCAATTAATAAACTCCCTCCCTCCCCCTCCCTCACCCTAACTCCCTTTACCCTCCCTACCCCCCTACCCCCTCACCCCCTCACTCACTCACCAATATTCTGCCGGGAATCAGGTTTATAGGTAATGCTAAAATCAGGAAAATGTTTCTTCACTTCAGCTACGATTTCCTCTGGGGAGAAACTCATTGCTGTCACATTGTAAGTCCGTCGCTTGAGCTGATCTTCAGGAGCAACCAGAACCTCCCACAGTGATCTGAGTGTGTGAGAGAGAGATGGAAGAGTCAGAGTGTGTGGCTGAGGGTGTTAGTGGGATGGTAATAGGGGTGTGTGTGTAGGAGGGTGGACACACACACACACACAGGGACCCACCTGAGACAGTCCTCAATATACATCATAGGAAGGCGGGTGGTCGGCTTTAGGTAACACTCCATGTGGCGACCCTCGATGGCGTCATGGAAGATCTGTACGGCGTAGTCTGAGAGATAGAGAGATAGTTAGTGTCTCTCACCTGTAGTGTCTCCCTTGTCTCTCACCTACAATCTCTCAATTATCTCTCACCCATAGTCTCTCAGTCTCTCTTGCCTCACCTGTAGTTCCTCCTCCAGTTTGGGTGTCAGAAGAGATAACTCCCGGAAATCTGAGACAACGGAAATCCAAACCAAATCTGTGGTTATAATATTCTCCCAGCAGCTCTCCGTGTACCTGTAGAAGGCGCAGACGAAGTATAGTGTTATATATAGTGACTGTGTTATATATAGTGACAGTGTTATATATAGTGACTGTGTTATATATAGTGACAGTGTGTTATATATAGTGACATAGTGTGTTATATATAGTGACATAGTGTGTTATATATAGTGACAGTGTGTTATATATAGTGACAGTGTGTTATATATAGTGACTGTGTTATATATAGTGACATAGTGTGTTATATATAGTGACATAGTGTGATATATAGTGACAGTGTGTTATATATAGTGACATAGTGTGTTATATATAGTGACATAGTGTGTTATATATAGTGACATAGTGTGTTATATATAGTGACATAGTGTGATATATAGTGACAGTGTGTTATATATAGTGACATAGTGTGTTATATATAGTGACATAGTGTGATATATAGTGACATAGTGTTATATAGTGACATAGTGTGTTATATATAGTGACATAGTGTTATATATAGTTACATAGTGTGTTATATATAGTGACATAGTGTGTTATATATAGTGACATAGTGTGTTATATATAGTGACATAGTGTGTTATATATAGTGACATAGTGTGTTATATATAGTGACATAGTGTGTTATATAGTGACAGTGTGCTATATATAGTGACATAGTGCATATATAGTGACATAGTGTGTGATATATATGACTGTGTTATATATAGTGACATAGTGTGTTATATATAGTGACATAGTGTGTTATATATAGTGACATAGTGTGTTATATATAGTGACAGTGTGTTATATATAGTGACATAGTGTGTTATATATAGTGACATAGTGTGTTATATATAGTGACATAGTGTGTTATATATAGTGACATAGTGTGTTATATATAGTGACATAGTGTGTTATATATAGTGACATAGTGTGTTATATATAGTGACATAGTGTGTTATATATAGTGACACAGTGATATATATAGTGACACAGTGATATATATAGTGTAAATAATACACTCGTACTATAATACAATTTCAGTGATATTTTAACATAATGATGGTGTGTGTGTGTGTGTGTGTGTGTGTGTGTGTGTGTGTGTGTGTGTGTGTGTGTGTATGTGTATGTTAGTGCCGTAGAGAGAATACCTTACGTGTGTGTATATGTATGTATATATGTGTATGTATATCTGTATATGTATACCACTACCGTATACATTGCCTTACACGTATATATATATATATATATATATGAATCTATGTATATCTGTCCATATGCATATCAGTACAGCAGAATATAACTTAGATGCGTGTATATGTATGGAATCTATGTATACCTATTCATATGTATACAAGTACCGTGTATATTACCTTTGAGACTCCGTATATGGTCCGGGGTCGCTGTATGGTCAGGTTAGGTGTGGGGTTCCTGGGTGAGTCAGGACCGAAGGCGCCTATGGTGGATGGGACGAATACCCTGAGGTTATACTGTTTACTAAGTTCCATTACGTTGTGGAGGCCCTCGATGTTCACCCTGTAAGAGGTTAGGAGGTCAGCTAGAGGTGTAGAGGTTAGGTTAGGTTAGATTAAGTTAGGTTAGGTTAGGTTAGATTAGATTACGTTAAGTTAAGTTAGGTTCGATTACTTTAAGTTAGGTCAGATTAGCTCCTAACAACCATGACCTACTTGTCCAACACTCACTCACCTAATAGCCAGGGGCACATTCTGTTCACCAATAGCAGACAGTAGCGCCGAGAAATGGACGAACCAATCAATCCTGTAGGTGACGACGATCTCCTGAAGACACTTGAAGTCCAGGATGTCTGCGAATACGTAGGGCCCTGGACGCCGGCAGGAGGGAGAGGGAGGGAGAGAGGGAGAGAGAGGGAGAATTAGATATATTTTTGGAGTGGTAGGGAAATAATGATGTTATGTTGGGGAAAATATGTCAAAAAAAGGGAAATATTATAAAGGAACGAGAAATATAAGGAATAGTGATGAAGGAACGAGAAATATAAGCAATAGTGATGAAGGAACGAGAAATATAAGCAATAGTGATGAAGGAACGAGAAATATAAGGAATAGTGATGAAGGAACGAGAAATATAAGGAATAGTGATGAAGGAACGAGAAATATAAGCAATAGTGATGAAGGAACGAGAAATATAAGGAATAGTGATGAATGAACGAGAAATAGGCTAAGAAGTATAAAGAAACGAGGAAATATAAGCAATAGATGAAGGAACGAGAAATATAAGGAATAGTGATGAAGGAACGAGAAATATAAGGAATAGTGATGAAGGAACGAGAAATATAAGCAATAGTGATGAAGGAACGAGAAATATAAGCAATAGTGATGAAGGAACGAGAAATATAAGGAATAGTGATGAAGGAACGAGAAATATAAGCAATAGTGATGAAGGAACGAGAAATATAAGCAATAGTGATGAAGGAACGAGAAATATAAGCAATAGTGATGAAGGAACGAGAAATATAAGCAATAGTGATGAAGGAACGAGAAATATAAGGAATAGTGATGAAGGAACGAGAAATGTAAGGAATAGTGATGAAGGAACGAGAAATATAAGCAATAGTGATGAAGGAACGAGAAATGTAAGGAATAGTGATGAAGGAACGAGAAATATAAGCAATAGTGATGAAGGAACGAGAAATATAAGCAATAGTGATGAAGGAACGAGAAATATACTAAAAGAACGACAAGACCAAACAACAAATCAGAGTAATTTTAAAATGACTCACCTGACTGAACGATGTCTTTCGATGGCTTTACTATATCAGACATAATAACATTTTCAGTGCCATACTTAGACCTGAGGAGGCGAGCCAGTCCAGTACCTAGTTGGCCCAGACTGCCTGTGGGTCATAGGGTAGTATTAATTTATTTCATCTATAATACACATATATATATATATACGTTATACACTCTTATGTATGCGGTAGATGTATACTGTGTACTCAGATATATTTTTAACATGACTAATATATAATTGACTCTCTCTCTCTCTCTCTCTCTCTCTCTCTCTCTCATGTTTTAAGTCTATGTGTGTACTTACCTGTAATCAGTATTCTAGGTGGATCACCATTAGGATGATAATGCCTCAGTTGACCACCGTTACTGACTACACTGGTCTGCCTTCCTTGAAACAGTCTGCTCAATATTCTTCCTCTGTAATGATAATAATAATAATAACTAACTCCTACTTTATAAAGATTCAAATACTCAGGTAAAAACTAACTTTTAATTAATATTTCTGACTATACATTAGAGTTGAACGGACAAACACTTTATAACATATATTTAATGATTTGTATCCGAAAATATATAGAATTCGGATATCTGTTACATTTATTTAGTATTAATTTGGTTTTGTTTAATGATTTTCTGGGGCTCAGGTGTAAAGGTCGGGTATACAGCTATGTGGTCTTGGCAAGCGAGAGAGGGAGGGAGGGAGGGAGAGACAGAGGGGTCCTTGTGACGTATGACGGTGTTATAGTGAGCCCAAGGTCTTAATATACGCTAGGCTATACGCGTCTTGCTAGTAGTTATCAATGAAGCTTGGCTATTATAACTAACGCCCTTTAGAAAGTTAATTGTAGGTCAGATAGTTAATGATATGTCAGGGTACATCTAGGCTTTACCGAGAGAGGTTTGAAAAGGAGTATAAGCGCTCAAGACATTAATGGCAGGGAATAACTTGATGACCTTCGAAGTGTGGACGGAATGATGCAAAAACAGCAGTCACCTCCTCAATGAGATGCAGAGGGTAGCAAGTTCTCTTTCTCTCACTCCTTCTCTCAAGTTAATTTACAGGAAACTTTCAAGAATTTAACCTTGATGTGAAACTGAGATAGACCAAAATAAAAAAAAAATCACCCAAACGCATTATTTCTAGTATGATTATTGAAAGTTTTTACGTCATCAGGATGTAGGTGCCATCGCTGTATATCTGTGACGCAATTGTGGAGCTATGTGTGTGTGTGTGTGTGTGTGTGTGTGTGAATAATAATAATAATAATAAAGAGGGGGAAGGGGGGTGGTATGTAGTGGGGGGAGGGGGGTGACAAGAAGGGTGTCAAGGAGTGGTGGTGACGGGGTTAAGGTGTCTGGTGCCAAAGATGAGTGCCAATTAGGTCGTTGGGGAAGGTGCCATCCAGTGCCAACATGTGTTTTGTAATGGTCAATATTATTTTTATTAAGATGAGAATTTGATATCATTTAGTTTACGTTACTACTACTACTACTACTACTACTACTATGACATAAGAACATAAGAATGGAGGACACTGCAGCGGGTCATACTGGACAGTCCCCTTTACACCCAACCCCTATCGCTCATATATCCACCCAACCTGTGTTTGAAGCTATCCAGCGTATTAGAGTTAATGATGATGTTTGGTAACTTGTTCCACTCGTCCACTACTCTATTTCCAAACCAATGTTTACCTATTTCACGCCTAAATCTAAATCTGTCTAATTTAAAACCATTGTTACGAGTTCGCTCCTGGTTGGATAGTTTGATTACCTTTGTAATGTCACCTTTGTTTAGCCCTGACTTCCACTTATACACCTCTATCAGGTCGCCCCTCACTCTACGTCTCTCGAGGGAGTGCAAATTAAGATGCTTTAACCTGTCTCTGTACTCAAGGTTCCTAATGTCCGGGATTAGTCTTGTCATTCTCCTCTGGATTCTTTCCAAGGATTCTATATCCATTCTGTAGTACGGTGACCAGAACTGAACTGCGTAATCCAAGTGAGGTCTAACAAGCGCAAGATATAGTTTTAGGATGACCTCGCTAGTCTTGTAACTAACACTCCGGCCATGTGAGTGACGCACTAGCGTAGCTAGGGGGGGGGGTCCGCCCCGGGCGGCACTTTTGGGGAGCGGCACTTTTGGGTCTGCTCATCACCCATATCTGCAGCTACTGGAGACGTTAATCCATCCCTTTGTATCGGCGGCAAGTTAATCCTTGTCGTGTCTGACCTAACACCTGACCCACATCATCACGGCCACGTCATGAGCTACACCCTTGCTATGCCCCCGCCACACACACAACCTGTAACCTGTTGAGGATTAAGGAAACAACTTCAAACAAGTACGCCAGTGAGCTCATGTGGTGTGGGTCAGGTGTTAGGTCAGACACGACGAGGATTAACTTGCTGCCGATACAAAGGGAAGGATTAACGTCTCCAGTAGCTGCAAAACCATGCAGTCTCGGGTCATATCAGTTCATGTACAGCCGACCAATCCACCAGTTACAAGCAATTCACTTCAGTTCTGCACAAGTCTCCATCGTGACAAGGCGAGGGGAGGCTAGACGACTTTTAAGTTCTCTTGTGTTTTCGATCCAGTTATTTACTTCGTTGGAAGACATAATACTATAAGGTAAGAAATATTAAAGTATTGGTTAAAAAATATTGATGTGACTTTTGCTGCGGTACTGAGATTAAATATTAAGATTTTGTTTCACAGCATTGCGATTTTATACTAAGACACTATCCTCACTGGGGTACAGACAAAAGCCCCCCCGACAAAAGCCACCCAGACAAAAGCCCCTACTTTGATCGGGGTGGCTTTTGTCTGACAACAGTAAGGGCTTTCAAAAGTTACGGACATAATTAAATAGTTGAGGGTAAAATATACTGTTCTTCTCTGTGGTTAATTATTGGTTAGGTTAGGGTTAGGTTAAGTTAGGTTAGGTTGGGTTAGGTTAGGTTAGGGTTGTCAGACAAAAGCCACCCCGATCAAAGTAGGGGGCTTTTGTCTGGGGGCTTTTGTCTGGGTGGCTTTCGTCGGGGGGGCTTATGTCAGACATCCATTTTCACTGTACTCTGAGTCTGTAATTTTAGATTAAGTTGCTACTTTTTACATTTCCATTGTATTACATGCTATTTAAGAAAAAATGTTTTCCCATGCATATTACTTTTGAATAGCGTTTTTATATTATGCAATGTGTCTAATAATAAATAATATATATAATATATATATATATATATATATATAATATATATATATTATATATATATATATATATATATATTAATATATTATATATATATATAATTTGTAGGACTTGGAGAGATGAAAACCATCACTATCTAAAGTTCTCGTCATTTTTTTCAATTTTTTTTATCTTTTAATTTTAAACATGCAGTGTGAATTTATTTCTCGAAAAATTAATGTTTTATACTTCTATCACTCTGTCCCCAGATGAAGCGAGCTAAAGAAAGTGGTGCTGTGTACAGAAAAAAGAGAAAGGCAAGAGAGGAAGTATTAAACAAGAATAAAGGGGCACTCTTAAAATACATCAGTCGTATAGAAACCAAATCATTATCAAATTCAAGGGATTCAAGTTCAACTTCAAGCGATTCGTCAACTTCAACTCCTTCAAGTGATGAAGAACATGAAGAAGAAAATATTCCGGGACCAGCTGTGGACAGAGTGGACATAAAAGATGTTGGCCTATGGCCAAGCAAGATTAGCAATGACACACGGATCTTTCTGGTACGTCAAGGTGCGTCTGTGGTTCAAAATCTAGATTCTGATTTTGGTGAAGTAATTCGTGAAGGTGTGTCAACCAAAGGACAAACTAGAAAACTAACACGCGAATGGTTTTTTCAAACTCTGCCAAATGGTGAAAGAATGTTGAGATCATGGATGGTGTACTCCCCTTCCAAGGAAACTCTTTACTGCTTTTGTTGCAAACTGTTTAATTCTGAGGATGGATTCAACATATGGTGGAAACTGAATCCTAGAATATGCGAGCACGAATTCAGTGCAGCTCACGTTCGGAATTTCACACAATGGAAGGAGTTGGAAATTAGGATTGCTCGTGGAGCAACAATTGATGTATATTTTGTGGGGGCATGGGCGGGGGGGGCGGCAAACTCAAGGGCCGCCCCGGGCGGCACACACTCTAGCTACGCCACTGGGTGACTCAATATCGGCCATGTGAGTGACGCAAGACCGGTAACTGCCACTCAAGGTAAATTGATCTCAATTTATCAGTAACAAGAGGTGAGGTGGTGAGGTGGTGGTGGAGGTGGTGGGGGTGGTGGGGGTGGTAGAGGTGGTGGAGGTGGTGGGGGTGGTGGAGGTGGTGGGGGTGGTGGGGGTAAGACTCATTTAACAACACTACCACTACCCCTAACCTAACCTAACCTAACCCTCACCCGGCTGACTCTACCAAACCATAATCTGTAATTTCGAGAACAGACAGTCAGGTGTGTGTGTGTGTGTGTGTGTGCGTGCGGCTTCTAGACTAGCTCTGGCCATTATCTCCCCGCCCCATGGCCCCAGGATGGCCCTCAGGCTACAGTAAGGGCCACCTGCCACCCTGTACCCCAGAGCCTTCACCAATTCTACTTTCTTCTCTCATACCTGGAGGCTTTGCTGTGGTACTGGCATGACTCACTAAGCTGACCAAGGATGTCTGGTTTAAGCTTAAGCATGACATATCCTGGTAGAACATGAGTCATCTGACACTAACCAACAAGAACACGATAGATATGTTTATTGTCATTACATCAAAGGCGTCATGAAATAGGAACGAGTTTTATGCAGTTACACCTTTTTTTCCCCCCTGGTGGTGATAATTTGTAGACATTTCACCACACACACACTCACTCACACACACGCACACACACTCACTCACACACACACACACACACACACACACACACGCACTAGCTGTAAGGGGAAAATTTCTCTCCCATAAAAACACCTCATATCCACACACCCTATAATTTGGTTCTTTCAGCCAATCACCAACATCTACGTCATTCCTAGTGTAGCCAATGGGCGAAGTCAGATCACAACCTCTCTTTCAGGCAATCACCAACATCTACGTCATACCTAGTGTAGCCAATGGGCGAAGTCAGATCACAGCCTCATATTCTGTACAGCCAATGAGCGAGTTCCTTTAGTGGGCGTCCACGAGCCAAGCCCTCCACACGAAAATAGAACTCTTTGCCAATCTTCCTCCCCGGAGTGTAATAAGGGAATTATCTTTAACTATACATTAATACAAGAGCCATTAAGGTATAATCGATTTCCTTAATTATAGTGAAGTGTAAGAATGACGATAGGTGGCGAATGATATTAGCCTAGTGTTTGAAATACGTATATAATTATGCTAACTATAATAAAGTATAATAATGGGTTAGAATTATAGTTTAGGTTCAATTAATACCTAATAAATTATATAGGGTTAGGTTTGATATGTACTGAAATACACTTAGTTTTCTGATATGACTAAATCTATATATGGTACTGCATCACAAACACGTAACTATAAAAACATTTTGATTCATTTGTGAAAGAATTAATAATAATTTATTTTGATCTTACGGATATAGAATATGTAAATTATTGAGTTTAATGAATAGAATAGCTTGAAAACAATGAACACAGACCAAGCACCCCATCAGACAGACATATATGAGGGCAGGCAATGAAGGTTGATAATTAAACACAAGAATAATGAATTGTTTTACGAACACATAACCAACCTGTTTTTGACGTTACTAGAGTAGAAGAGATGGAGGGAGGGGTAACCTAACCTAACCATAATCAGTAAACGGAGCTCCAGATGGCGTGATTTTTTTTTTGTCAGCTGGGCAAGGTGACCCGCGGACCCCTAAGGCATACTATTCCTTTTTACAAATATATCACATTTATTTCTTACACGAACTAAATACAACCACAACAAATATTTAAAAACTAAACAAATAAATCTATTAAAAACTATATTAGGTTTGATATTAATTCCTAATAAATTAAAACTTTGAAAAATATGGTGTAGAGAAATGACAAAAAGTCCCTCTCACACCGACTGCAGCCCCATGTTATTACCTGAATTGTTACTCTTTTTTTTTGCTGTGGCTTAATTATGTCTGAGTCGACGTTTCTGGAGAGGAAATATGTCTGCTTGTCATGTAATTGTAGTGGTGGTGGTAGAGGGGGGCTCAGGTATATGTTAAAATGAGGCCAGATAGTTACAATAGAATAAACAGGTCAAAGTCCCACATAAACCTATAACGTGGAGCCCCAACCTTAATATAAGTAGTTTAATGTAGTATTTCCGTTTAACCTAAATACATATGGTCATATGTTTGTTTGGTCTACTGAAGAATTATTTTTATTTTTATTGTTTTTTATCAATAATTCTTAATATATAAATAATTAGTTTTAGTTATTGTATATAAATGATTAGTATTGGGTTAGTGTTAGGTTAGTATTAGGTTAGTGTTAGGTTAGTGTTAGGTTAGTGTTAGGTTAGTGTTAGGTTAGTGCTAGGTTAGTGTTAGGTTAGTGCTAGGTTAGTGTTAGGTTCACTGGTGTACCCCAAAGTGAGTGAGGGGGGGAGATGGATGACGGGGTGGGGGGGGGGAGGTGAAGTGGGTGACGGGGTGAGGGTTGGTGGATGAGGTGGATTATACAGGTTTGATTTCCATATCCACATTTATCCATTAATTTATTCATTAATTTAACCATTTATTATACAACACTCGTAACCAATATTAAGTAAATCACAATAAATAAATAACTCATCCAGGAAGTTGGAAAAATTACGTCAATCATAAATAACATTAACGTGTGATTGACAATAACTCAGTCGGCAGTAATACACCTTAGAGTAATTATTAGTAATAGTAATCACTTCTAGAATTGGCTATAATCATTAAAAATATTTATTATTATATATCTTGAAGAATTTACCATGAACGAATAGTTATGTATGTATGTTTGTGTGTGTATGTGTGTGTGTGTATGTATGTGTGTGTATAGTTTTTTCAGGTTATGTAAATATTAGCCTATTAATTTATTTTATTACGTTACAAACAGATATATTAATACTTACCTCATATTTCAAAGCTTAGAGAGAATCTAGTCCAGTTGTTGGTAATATTTTATGAGTGTTTTTAGTTCACTAGTGTTTGATTAACTTAGAATTGAATTATAACCAAGTTCATTTAAATTCAATTGAAGTTACTAAGATCAAATATAGAGTTACTTAAAGAAACATAATCAGAGGACCACTTATTATTACTTATACGGCTATAAAGTGGTAGGGTACTCCACTTAACCACAGTATGTCACTTATTGTTCACTTAATTGACTAGTTCAGGGTCGTTTGTGTCTCAGTCAATAGCCTTTAAAGTGAGATATTTCTAAATCCACTTAACTCACACTCAAGTACTGTTCATATCCACTTAAGTACACGAGTTATATCACTTTTTTTTACCAGCCTCTATGATGATGTAGATACTTAAGTGAATTAGTAGTAGTTTTCGTGTATATTATTAAGAGACTTGAGAGAGAGAGAGAGAGATGTGACCGCTCAGTGAGACAGTCTAGCTCATACTAAGTTCCCTACCACTACCTACCTCACTCCTCACCTAGTGTTTCTCTCCTATACCCTCTCTACTCACACACACAACACACACATATACATACACACGTACAGCACACACACACACAATTCAGACATACAGACGTACAGGAATAACCTATCTACTTTCACTCCTGCCCCCCCTCCCTCCCCTCCTCACCACCAGACAACCTGTACAATATTTTTAGTACAGGTGTGGTGTCCTAACCTAAACCTAAACCTAAACCTAATCTAACCAAAACCTAACCTAAACTAACCTAAACCTAAAAACTGTTGATAAGTACTGGCTCTCTGTTACACACTGTTGACAAGTAGGCCTACT
Source organism: Homarus americanus (assembly GCF_018991925.1). Taxonomy (NCBI): domain Eukaryota; kingdom Metazoa; phylum Arthropoda; class Malacostraca; order Decapoda; family Nephropidae; genus Homarus; species Homarus americanus. The sequence goes on along the minus strand of NW_024727827.1, from coordinate 146,316 downwards.
GGCTCTTTGTTAAACACCGTACAAATTCCTAGTTTATTATTATTACTATGAAAAACAATCTCACTGATATATTTTCCGTACTTTTAGCTGTACTTTTAGCTGTAGTTTTAGCTGTACTTACCTAAAACCGTGAGTACAGATGGACTTAGGCGTTCACATTCTGTCGATATAAAACTCATTAAATTACTCCTTTATCATAACTAGAACACTTCTTATTACTTACAAGCTAAAAGAAAAAGTTATTAGCTTTTTTTATATACTTTATCAATTACGGTAGGTACTATAGAGGCGTAATTATCTAAGAAATATAACTACTTTTAATCTACATATTCAGCTAACGTCTCCAGAGGAAAAATATCTACATTATTTTAACTATTTTACTTTAGTTTAATCAGTTAAGTTAAGATAAAACCACAAAAAAACGCAAAGTTGTTTTAATATAAATTAGGTTTAGAAATTAAATAAATAAAATATCCTAAGAATATACAATTATTCAATAAAATATCCCAATATAGGTAATTCTGTAAATATATATTGTAAGTTTATATATATATATTTTTATTTACACTTATTTAAATAATATAGAAGGATTTAAATATATTCTAAGATAATTTGAAGGGAATATTAGTTAATTATTTACGATTAGAGGAAAGGGAATGAATGCAGACCAAGAGCTATAATTAACTGTGATGTGAAGGTCTATTTTTAAGTAACTCCTAACAGCTAACTACAACATTATGGTTAGGTTAGGTTATGAGGTCAGGTCAGGTCAATTAGATATATAATTAGGATATATATTTCAACTGTTAATAAACTGATATTGAAATAAAATAGACTAATGTTTTTGTGTTGATTTTCTTAATTATGGGAGTAAGGATGATTAATAGCCAATGGATATTATAATTCCTATTAATTATCATCTAAATAAGGAATCATCAGGTGTTAATACTGATAAATAGCTAAAAAAAAATATATTATCAAAAATTTTTAGATATATAATTTTTCACTTAAAAATAATTGAATAAAATAATAAAGTATAGGTAAATTATGTATATATATATATAAACATTAATTACCCTCTAATTAACTCCATTCATATAGCTAGTCTAGAATATTCTCAAAATAATAATAATAAAAATAAAATAGCCACGTAATCCTCCATTGGCAGCATCTGGTAGAAAATACCCCCATAACCATTGTATCCTAGAATATGATTGGCTGACAGAGAAGGGTGATAACCAATGACAAGCCGGGGTGGTGACTCCCTAACCAATCAGAGGCGAGGATGGTAATGCGTCATCAAATGTTTTCTTCAGTGTATCAAATGCGTCTTGGTGTTTTCCTCCCTGAGATCAAATAATGTCCACAATTTAGGTGATTTAAGGTCAGTAAACCATCATTAGAGGTAATTAGGAGGTAAATATATCACTATAAACTACAGTAGTATAATATAGCACCTGTAGACTAACCATCAGGACCACAGAAGCCATAAATAACAGGGTAATATGTGATGCTGACTCGACTAACACTAATTAACATACGTAGTTTGGTCATTGTTTGATTGGGTCATTAACACCATCATTACATAGGGGGTAATTTAGTCGTTAATGGCTTCTCTATCACGTAAAGTATATGTTAATAGGGAGGTAATACAGGAACTGAGAGAGAGAGACTAGGCCAGGGACAGACTCAAGGTGAACCTGTCTGTCTGGTCACTGTCTGTCTGTCTGGTCACTGTCTGTCTGTCTGGTCACTGTCTGTATGTCTTAATGCCTGTCTGTCTGTCTTAATGTATGCCTGCCTGTCAGTTTGTCTTAATGCTTGCCTGTCTGTATGTCTTAATGCCTGCCTGCCTGTCTGTCTTAATGTATGCCTGTCTGTCTGTCTGTCTTAATGCCTGTCTGTCTGTCTGTCTTTATACCTGCCTGTCTGTCTATGTCTTAATGCCTGCCTGTCTGTCTGTCTTAATGCCTGTCTATCTGTTTGTTTTAATGCCTGCCTGTCTGTCTGTCTTAATGCCTGTCTGTCTGTATTATCTTAATGCTTGCCTGTCAGTTTGTCTTTATGCCTGCCTGTCAGTTTGTCTTTATGCCTGCCTGTCAGTTTGTCTTAATGTATGCCTGTCAGTTTGTCTTAATGCCTGCCTGTCTATCTGTCTGTCTGTCTCATAAGTTGGTAAATAATAATGTTATTTTTAGTTGATTTATTTTCGGATGGTGTGTGTGTGTGTGTGTGTGTGTGTGTGTGTGTGTTTATGTGTGTGTGTGTGTATGTGTGTTAGACTGTTTGTGTGTGTGAAGTAACATTGGCAAAATTTTAGATATCTAAACTAACCTAACTTAACTTAGACTAACCTAACCTACCTATCTACCTAACCTAACACTAACCTGACCTAACTTAACCAAAATAAAACTAACCTAACCTAACCATACCTGAAGTAACAGTTACATGGTAGTTGGCGCGTCGTTTGTAAGACTGAAGAAGTTAACGACCCTAAAAGTGATTGTACAGTAAAACCTCGATATAATGGACTTCTCTTTCCATATAGTTCGTTAAATTGAGGTTACATATTTGACGGAACCTCTAATTAGCGAACTTTCCTCTCCGTATAATTCGTTATACTGGGGTTTCATATTTAACGGAACCTCTATATAGCGAGCATTCCTCTCCATATACTTCGTTATATGGGGGGTTTCATATTTAACGGAACCTCGATATAATGTTCTTTCTCTATATACAGTCTCTCCTCGACTTACGACGGGGTTCCAGGTCATAATGCGGGTTGTCGTAAGTCGGGGAGAAACTGGAGTTCATTAAATAGAGGTTAGGTTAAGTTGTTTAGGTTAGTTACGTTTGGTTAAGTTAGATTAGATTATGTTAGTTTAGATCAGGTCAGGTCAGGTCAAGTTAGGTATCCAAATTATGTTTTTTCCGATGGTTTTTGGTGAGTTTTGAATAATTTAGACCTTATCAGACATCAGTAGTCTATACCATTTCCCCCGACCCAAAACACCGGATTCCCACCAAAACGAAAATTTTACCTTTTTTATGGAGAAATTTCAAGTCGGTGCAAAATTTCCTCAAGTCGGTTTAAAAAAGAACACTGAAGACACCAAATATCACCTTTATTTACACCACCTGGCACTTGAACCGACACCTTGAGAATATAACGGACTTTCTCACGTAAAGGTAAACAAAAAACGAACGGAAAAAAAAAATACTCCTCGAAACATCAACTTTAGGGTCTCTCTCCTGAACCCTCTTCCACGGATGGCAGATGTACCGCCTTTGTTCCGTCTGCCAAACAGGGAGGAAGATATTGGAAGCATAATGTGTTGTCTAATGGTAGACCCTGCTGCCATATGTGACCAGGTTGATGATCTGACTTTCTGCCTCATTTACACACAGTTGCAGGGTCTCAGTTGTTTCCCTCACAACACAACACAACACAGCACAACACAACACAACAACATATATTGTTTCTCACTATTGATCTTTTTTCATTTTTGTATTTCTTTATTATTATTATTATTATTATTATTATTATTATTATTATTATTATTATTACAGAGTTATTATTACAGAGTTGTTATTATTTTATTTTTTATTTTTTTATTACTGTATACATTTTATTTACTATGAATTTTTATTATTATTATTATTATTACATTTTCGCTCCCCAGGCCCCATGTGGGTGAGTGACCTGTGCCCGGGTGGGCTAATACCTGTAAAAAAAAATAGATGATGGTGATGATGAATGATGGTAGTGATGAATAATGATGATGGTGACAATGATAATAATGTTGGTGGATGATAATGTGGTGGATGATGATAATAATGCTGGTGGATGATAATGGTGGATGAAGATAATAATGCTGGTGGATGATAATGGTGGATGATGATGGATGATGATGGTTATATTTACAGATGGCCACACAGAGTGATGATGACGATGGCAGGGTGTCTGCTCAGAAGAAGGACGCGGCCGTAGTGGAGGACCCCGACGACTCCTCTACCCTACCGTTCCCCGAGCTGCTGCCCGTCGGGGGTCAAGGTTACCCCGCCGTCAACTACTCCGGGTCGACGTCCGGCAAAGATACGGAAAAAGATCGAGCGGCCGCATCACCGGCGGTGAACAAAGACGACTTTGACGTTTGCGAAGGCTGTCTGAGGCGGCGGGCCGAACGGTGTCCCCCAGACGAGGACGAGAGATCGCCTCGCGGGGTCAAGTACCCTCCCTTCCTGGAGTACTCTCTCGCTAACCTCCACCTCTCCCCTGGGAAAAAGAAACCCCTCCTGCGGAACAGTAAGCTGGCCGTTCTGGGGGCGAAGTACAGCTCCGAGTTACGTAGGGGGAACGCATCTTCCTCCTCTGGGGTAATACTAGAGCTGGTGAATTCTTCTAAAGACTTAAATAACAAAGATTTAATCAAAGAAGAAGAAGAATCCGTTACCACCGCTAAGGTTAATGGCGCAGAGATAAACAGTGACGTTCGTTCCTTGGACCTGGGTAAGGCCGCTCCGGGTGCGTTCCAGGTCCCCAAGTCGGGATTGTTTGAGTCCTTTAACGAGAGAACCGAGGCGGAAGACTTTGCCAGTGTGTGTCAGAACAATAAGAGTGATAATAATAACCGATGTAGCGCCAACAAGAAGCTAGAGTTCTCCCCCCACGGATGTAAACACCGAGGCCAGCCCAAGTCCCGCAGGGCCCTGTACAAGAGGAGGTGCAGACGGCGGCTGACCGAGGGCGAACTACCCGACCTGACGTCCCTCTCCCTGACCGAGACCCTGGACGTGGCCGGGGGTGCGGCGAGGTCGTGCTCCCAGCAGGCCCGCAGCCTGGACTACGAAGACGTGACCATGGACGAACTGGCGGCCTACCTTGATAACTTCCTCTACCTGCCAAAGAAAATGTCACACATGGCCGAGATGATGTACACCTGAGGCTCGACCGCACGTTAGTCTCGTCCGGGGTGGGTGGGGGTGGGGGGGGTAACTGATGCTCGTCACCACTTGATTATTTACTTGTTTATATCACCACTTGATTAATTAATTAATTACTTGTTTATATCACCACTTGATTAATTAATTAATTGCTTGTTTATATCACCACTTGATTAATTAATTACTTGTTTATATCACCACTTGATTAATTATTTACTTGATTAATTACTTTTTTGTGTCACCACTTAATGACTTGTTTGTGTCACCACTTGATTAATTACGTGTTTCTGTCACTACTTGATTAATTAATTACTTGTTTATATCACCACTTGATAAATTAATTGTTTATATCACCACTTGATTAATTAATTAATTACTTGTCTTTGTCACCACTTAATTACTCCCTCAATATGTGTCACCACTTAATAGGCTTGTTTCTTAACTGTAATATACAGTACACGGTTTACTTTATACACCAGCTCATGTGACTGTTGAGGCCATTTATAGCATCGTGCTTAATTATGTTTGTTTGCCAAGTTAACTTGTTTTTTTTTTATGTTCCAGTAAATTGCTTTTGTTATTGCTGTGATTTCATACTTAAAAATTTACGGAAGGCTACTTTTGTTTTTCACTTGTTATGTATAGTAACAAAAGTAATGGATTTATACATTAAAATTTACAGAATGCTACTGTTTTGTGTTTAACTTGTCATATATAGTAAAAAAAGTAATGGATTGAGAATTTTTATTGTGATTTCATACTTAAAAAAAATTTACAGAAAGCTTTTGTTTTCTTTCAATTGTCATATTAAGTTTACTAAATTATTCTAATGCTTCCAAATATTCTTCCCGCAAAAACACACACACACATGCGCACACACGCACACGCACACACACACACTTGTTGAATCTGTATACAAAATAATAATTACATGATTTCGACGACTGACTGACATTGATCGATCAGCATCTAATTTCATCACTTTTTATTGTGGGGGGGGGGGCGTTATTTACCGATCTACCTTGAGTTTGATGACTATTAAATTATTAAATAGTTTTGAAATACTTCTTGGTTATTTCACGGTATAAATACTGTAATGATAAAAATAGTCTTTATCGGTTGTTTATTAACGCCACGACAGCCAGAGACAAACACAGTCGTCGCCATAACAGCAAAATTTCCCTCTGTCTTGGTTTAATATAATCGACAAACACGTCTTTGGAACCTTTGTATACCAATTATGTGAAGATATATTGAAGAAAGTAATGTGGTGTTTATTGAGTATTTAATGTATATACTTGTGTTTATTGAGCCTTTAATGTATATATTTATGTTTATTGAGCCTGTATATATACTTGCTGCCTGATGTGACGAGAGTATAAGCCGAGGTCAGAGGTGAGTAACAGAAGGTGTGTGTGTGTGTAGCAGAGAGCAGCTGGGTGTAGGGTTATCATACATATATACATACAGTAGATACATATACATACAACTACCCATGGATAGATAGAGGGAGAGAGAGATTTATACATACAGATAGAGAGAGAGACACACACTAATAGCAGCTCAATGCTATTTATCTCGGCATAGTTTTACACTCTACTTAACTCACAAACACAATAACACACTGTTTAACTTGATACTAATTACATTATAATGCTATAGCCTTTAATTATTATATTATAGTTATATTTTGGTTATATTTGGCAAATATTTGAGTTTAATTATATATTATACCAGGAAAATGTTTACCGGGTAATTAGCAAAGTCAAGATGTAAAATATCGGATGTCGTTTGATTTTTTTTTTGTATTTATTTCTGAGAGAAAATAATTTGCTGTTTAAAAGTACAGTCAAGTTCTTATATAAACCTGAAGATTTTGTTTGATTTCTGTGTACAATACTGTATTAGGTATAAAATGTATGATTCTTATGTATTTTTTATTTATACACTCCCAGCAATATTATACTTGTTTATATATACCAAAAATATATATGCTTTCATTACAGGGTCGGTTTTTGGAGGGATTCCTAACCTAATACTAATGCCGTTTCTTACTATGCTGTAACGTGTCGGTGTGTGGTTAGGTTAGTCATGATTAATACTGTGCTGGGATGATTTCTCTGGCAACATCATCATCCTATCTACTTGTACGTCCATTTAATTCTGTATATGTCGGTAATGGGTGTACACTATACTCATCTGGGATAGCCGTAAACTCCACGTATACAGAATTGCATCGCGTAAACCAGACCCTAATCGTCTTGTTATGGTTAGGTTAGATTGACACAAATTCCTCTGGTATGACATTCTCAGCGGCAAGACTCTCACACTAATTTACCGCATAAACATCGAGGCCACAGGTGACGTAACTTAAGGCGACGTCACACGAGCGCTTTCACTGTAAATTAATTTGAAGCAACAAAATACGATCAATCTCTTCTAAACTTGGTCACATGAGCGGTTCTTACTCTAGTTTCTACAGCGGGGAAAAAAAACAAGTGATGGCCGCCGTGCAAGTGGATGGGAGCCGGGACATTACAACAGGTGAATGCAGATGGAGCAGCCGCTATCTTTGGTACTGTATTGATTATTAAAACGTAACGAGACAGACCTAAGAAAATAAACGATCGTTGACTCGTAACTGCCTTCCGTGGTGTTACATGTGACCCAAAACCTCTTGCTACTTCCAAGACCCCAGACATTGCTAAACAGTTATTATCAACCAGTTAATATCTAGACTATAATCGTGTCAATTGATGAAGGATTAATTTACTCCAGTTGTTAATTTTTCCAAACTTTCACCCGACCCCATGGCTACAACTGGACTAATAATATGTACTGGATTATTCTTTTCTACTTCTGGTGTCAATCTTTTATCAAACACATGGCCATATTTACCTCCACTCTTCCCAGCAGATGAGATGATAAAGGGGTAAGGCATCTCTCCCGATAGGTCCTAAGGCCAGCAATGACCAGTGACTGCTAGGGGTAAGGCACCTCTCCTGATAGGTCCTAAGGCCAGCTATGACCAGTGACTGCTAGGAGTAAGGCACCTCTCGCAATAGGTCCTAAGGCCAGCTATGACCAGTGACTGCTTGAGAGTTTATATAACCCAGTTGATTACCTTTTTGGCTATCATCATCATCTGCCAACAACAGAACAAAGAAACTATTGAAACAGACAGACACACAGCTAGGTGGTGTTGGGTAGTGTAAATAATAATGCATCAATTGTATAGTGAACCTTCTTTGTAATGGACTTTCATCTCTATATAGTTCATTATATGGAGGTTTTAATCTAATGGACACCTCGATATAATGGACTTTCATTTCTATATAGTTCATTATATGGAGGTTTTATATCTAATGGACACCTTGATATAATGGACTTTCATCTCTATAGTACAGGGGGTCTCCGGGTTATGAATGGGTTCCGTTCCCGAGGACGTTCGTAAGTCAGAACGCGTGCTATATACAATAGTGTACCTTTTTTTTTTTACGGGTAACAGCCCACCCGGGTCCTGGGGGCCGAAAAAAATTAGAGTACTGTATACAGAAATTAAAAATAGAAAAGAAAAAGATTATATTAATCTACACCACGATGACGGACAACCAGGTTTAGAAGTGAGACAGATTGTATGAGTTTGGAAACAGAAGAAGGCAGAGCATTCCACAGTTTGGCTGTGTGAGGAAAGAAGGAGGTACTATAACGGGTTATTATAGTGTGACCAACAGCCACAGATAAAAGGTGGGCACCGCGGGCAAGACGAGTGTTACCAGCCCACGGCCTTGCCGGCGGTACACAGGATGCCAAATCCGCCAAACATTGCCCGTTAAAGTATCTGTAAAAGAGAGAGAGTGAAGCAACATTGTGGTGAAGAGAAAGGGAAGAAAGATTATCAAATAAAGGTGGAGAGTTAATAAGCCTTTGATTCCACCCTATCTAACAGTTGAAGAGCCACCCCAGATATGAGAGCAGTACTCCAAGTTAGGAACAATGAATCCCTTATATACCTGAAGCAAATGCTCAAGAGTGAAGTAACTACACATACAGAAGAATGTTTAAAATACCACTACTATATCATAGCCTAAGTCCTTATATAAATAACTTAATTTATGAAGAAATACGAAGACAAAATACAATAAGTCATCAGGTAAATCAAATACAGTCCTGGAAATTTATAGTTTAACCTCGTTCATATTGGCGGGCGTTCGTAGTCGGGGGCCCCCTGTATACAGTTTGTTATGTGGAGGTTTCGCATCTAACGGACCCTCGATATAATGGACTTTCATCTCTATATAGTTCGTTATATGGAGGTCTCACAACTAACGGACCCTCGATATAATGGACTTTCATCTCTATATATTCGTTAAATAGAGGTTCCACTGTACTTGTTCCAATGTACAGTACTTGTTTTATTGTTTCCCAGGATTGACTGAACTGTTAGGTTAGGTTAATAAAGTCAACTTAAATCCCTCTTAAATTTTAATATCCATTAATAATATTATCCAAGAAAAAACAATAAACCAAATCATACAAGAATTAAAACACTACTTACTCTGCGGTTTATGATGGAGTTTTCCGTTTGGTTTTGCTTGGGTTTATCCATTTGGTTTAATTTTTCCGGGGATAATTCTCCAATCCTCATTCCAGTTTTGGGGGTTTTTTTTCTAATGTTTTTTTTTCCATTTGGTTTAACTTTTCCTGGGATAATTCTCCAAACCTCATCCTGGGTTCTTTAGGTTTAACATACCGTACCGTCATCACATACGTACTTATAAAAACCAACCAAAACTCTACCCTAAATATCTCTCGGGTAAATATTCCTCATTATTTCCCATCATCTCTTTTCTTTCCTTTGGGCAATTTTCCCCTTCCCGTGATCCGGACTCTCGACGATCTACTGTCCGATGGTTTCCCCCCCCCTCTCCCGCGTTTGTCATTGGTCGACGGGCCTCTGCGTTTATGCCTCAGAAGCTCGTCCTCGGTCATGGGTTCGATCACTTTCCCCATCTTGGTGATCAGGGGGGGTTTGGTGAGCTTCTTGTGCGTGGCTTCGGGTACGAACGCGCGTCCCACCGGTGCCCTTATGGAGGCCTCGAAGTCCCTCACGCTCCTGAATGGGAACGGCAAGTCGCTTACCTGTGCAGAGAACGGAGACGCTCAGGTAAATAAGGGAGATAAGACGTTATTGATAAATGATAAAGATTCGGTGATAAATGATATATAATATTATGTTCAGTAGGTAAAATAAATAAAAACGTAAATAATTTGATAAATAGATGAAAATTATACAAGAATGAATAAAAAAAATATATATATATATATATATATATATATAAAATAAACAGTAAAAAAAAACCTAACTCGTCATAATAATTCATTAAAACAAACACTACTTCTACAATAATAAGGAAAAACAGAGACGGGATAAACTTAGCAATTAATGATAAAATGTCTACCTGGTATATTGAGACAGGCCGAGTGAGAGAGTGAGTTGGGTGTGTGTGTGTTGACAGTGAGAGTACAGGAACAGTGAGAATACAGTAACAGTGAGAATACAGGAACAGTGGGAGTACAGTAACAGTGAGAGTACAGGAACAGTGGGAGTACAGTAACAGTGAGAGTACAGGAACAGTGAGAATACAGTAACAGTGAGAATACAGGAACAGTGAGTACAGTAACAGTGAGAGTACAGGAACAGTGGGAGTACAGTAACAGTGAGAGTACAGGAACAGTGGGAGTACAGTAACAGTGAGAGTACAGGAACAGTGGGAGTACAGTAACAGTGGGAATACAGGAACAGTGGGAGTACAGTAACAGAGTACAGGTCCACACAACTCACCATGGCCTTCCTCAGGTTGTCATGTACGTCAGCCGTCTCGTTGTAAATAACATTGCCCATAGTTGAGTCCTTGCGTGGCCTCCTCGGGGTCCTAACTCTGTAAATTAAAGATGTATTATGTATGACGTATTATGTATGATGTGTTATGTATGATGTGTTATGTATGATGTAGAGTGGGGCCTTGTCATCTGAGAATGGTTTCAGACTATAAGGTCATTTCTCATGGTCGTTTAGCGGTTAGATCGTTTGAGTAGTATGTGGTGAGAAAATTTTTTTGTTTACATCGTTAGGAACATTTATTTTAAGTTCTAATTTAGTTTGAAAATGCAATTTTGAGATATGTTGTCAAAATGAGGTGATTGAAGTTTGTCTAACGATCTTACAATCTACTGACCTGAATCTCATGAGCTTTCTTTTAGACATTTTTATATTAGGGCCGGTCCAGTCGCCCCAACCAGGGATGGCCAAGCTTAGGGTCTTAGGGCCGTCCTTCTCAATAGCGGCCGCCTTCTCTGATCTGTTGATATGTTTATAATAATGTTAACATAAATATATATTAACATTGGTCAATTAAAATGGGTTAAATTGTCAATTAAGTTAAATTAGTTAATATTTTTTGAAAAGGTCAGGTCAGGATCAACTATCACATCTTGACTACTTTGTAACTACTTCCTCCATCGTTTAAAACAACCCTGACCCTCTAACAACCTTTGACCTTCAACTACACCAACTCATCAAAACTCACTTAAACTCATCAATGAGGTAATCGTCGGCAAAAGCCTCACGGATGACCTCTTCTGGATCCTCGACCTCATCCGATTCGTCGTCATCCATCGCCTCTTCACCCCGGCTGACGTTATCCGGCATCAGTGTGGCTAACTTCTTGGTGTTGATCTGTATAGTTGTATTAATATGACAGAAATACACCGTTAGTAAGTACTGCTTGATGGTGGTGTATAGTGTATGGTGGTGTATAGTGTATGGTGGTATATAGTGTATGGTGGTGTATAGTGTGTGGTAATATATAATGTGTGGTAGTGTATAGTGTGTGGTAGTGTATAGTGTGTGGTAGTGTATAGTGTGTGGTAATATATAATGTGTGGTGGTGTATAGTGTGTGGTAGTGTATAGTGATGTATTGTGAAGAAATAAGATATACAGTGTATCACAAAAAAAATATAAGGTATTGCCGTTAAATTTGTTCATATATACAACTTAGTAATGTACGGTTAGGGTTAAAAAGTTCACTCTCTCCCTAAATGAAGCAATACTGACTCTAAATGTGGTGAAGCAATTGAGTCAGTTCGTTCTCGTCTCGTATGAAGCAACACCGACTCCCTAGATGAGGTGAAGCAATTGAGTCAGTTCGTTCTTGTCCTAAATGAAGCAACATTGACTACCGTAAATGAGGTGAAGCAATTGATAGTCAGTTTAGAGACACATTCCCCAAGACTCATTTTCAGCATGGGGGACGAACTTTCACCACCCCAGAGCCGTACAAAACTTAAAAACAAAAGAATTTACAAAACAATACCTCAATGAATTTAGTCGGATCCACTTCCACCTTCTTCCTGGTACCGTTCTTGTCGGATGAGTCACGCGATAGGTCTCCCGTTCCTCTCTTGAGAACATCACCCGCTAGATGCTTCGCACCACCATCCACTTGTAGGTCATCCATATCCTCGAGCGTCCTAACCCTCTCTAGTTTCTCGTCGATATTGTCTTTGTTATCATTGCAGGTGAAATCAAACTCCTCGATCTTGACGGGGACATTTTTTGAAGGCTTTTTACCTCTCCTTCTCTTCCTCTTAACCTTCTCCCAGTTCCCTCCATCATTCTTGGTGTGTATTCCCATCTTCTCCAGTTTTCTCTTGACCTTGTTCCTTATTCCGATCTCCGCCTCGTCGAACATCTCGTCTACGGAGATCAGGGCAGCGGTGGGGTCGTTTCGCTGTTTGTCTGGTGAGGTTGGCTCTGTGGTCGTCTTGTCTGGTGAGGTCGCCTCTGTGGTCGTCTTGTCTGGTGAGGTCGCCTCTGTGGTCGTCTTGACTGGTGAGGTTGGCTCTGTAGTCGTCTTGTTTTTCTGTGATGATTTTCGTTTTTTGTTGACAGTAGGTTTGATTTTCTTGATTCTCTTCCTTTTGTCTTTGTTTTCTTCTGATGTTGTTGGTTTTTCCTTTTCTTCTTCTTCCTTTCCACCCTCTTCCTGTTCCTTCTCTCCAACTTCCTCCAACTGATCTTCTTCTTCTTCCTTATCACATTTTCCCAACTCCTGTTCTTGTTCCATTTCACTCTCCTCCTCCTTCCCACCCCCCTCCTCTTCCTCCCCACCCTCCTCTTCCACCTCACCCTCCACCTCACCCTCCTCCTCTCTTTTATCCATCTCTTCCTGGATCTTCTTCTCCACGAGGTTCCTCCTATTCACCTCCTCCCAGAACTTCTTGAACTTGGTAAAACTTTCATCTCCGTCCTCATCGCCACCAGCCCCCTGAAACTCCCCCTGCGTGGCCCCCTTCTTCAGATCCTTTATCCAGGGGTTAAGGGGGTTGTAGGTCCCTCCTTCTACGGCCTCTTGTCTCTTCTGAAGGGGGAAGGATTAAAGGATATAAATAAAGGATAAGTTAGGAATAATTCATACATAGGTCGTGTCTTTCAATTTGACTGGATTAACTAGTGGTGGAGGGGGTAGGGGAGGGGTGTGCTTGAAGCCTTAGGAGGGAGGGGGGAAGTGCTTGAAGCCTTAGGAGGGAGGGGGGAAGTGCTTGAAGCCTTAGGAGGGATAAGTGTCTGAAGCCTAAATCCACATGTTATAATAATCATCAACAGCTAATCCACAGCTAATCCACATCCATTATAGCTGTCCTTACCTTCAACATAGCTTCCATTTCAGCTAAGTCGTCGTCCTCATCGTCCTCGGTTTTAGCTGCGACTTTAGCTGTGAGTTCGCGATGCATTCTCTGGTTCTCCTTCAGTGCTGCCATTGCCTAGAGAGAGAGAGAGAGAGAGAGAGAAACGATTATAATATTGATGATTACTTTATTTCTCTTCAGTCAGTCAGTCAGTCAGTCAGTCAGTCAGTCAGTCAGTCAGTAAGTAAGTAAGTAAGTAAGTAAGTAAGTAAGTAAGTTAGTTAGTTAGTCAGTCAGTCAATCAGTTAGTCAGTTAAAGAGTCAGTCAGTCAGTCAGTTAGTTAGTCAGTCAGTCAATCAGTTAGTGAGTCAGTCAGTCAGTTAGTTAGTCAGTTAATTAGTCAGCCAGCCAGTCAGTCAATCACCCAGACCCTAAACTATCTACCCAGACCCTGAACTACCTATACCCAGACCCTGAACTACCTATACCCAGACCCTAAACTACCTATACCCAGACCCTAAACTACCTATACCCAGACTTACCTATACCCAGACCTTAAACTGAAAAATACGTAATGTGAAAAATATTTTATACGACCACGGCCGTCGTATGTCCGGGTTGTCGTAAATCGAGGAGAGACCGTAATAATAATAACTAAACACACACACACACACACACACACACACACAGATAAACTTACACCTTTATCCCTAGTGGCTCTGTAACCTTGAAGATGAGCCCATTTGGAGGTCTTGTGACGTAGACTCATCCTCTCCTGGACCCTAAGCCTCTCCAGCTCCTCGATCATCTCTAAGGCAGCCTCGGGATCTGTCTTGTGTAACTCCTCCAATTCCGTCTTCTGTCTCTTGAGTCTCTCGCGCCGCAGTAAACGGTGGTGCCTGCAGGAGAGAAGTGTTTGTTAGGTCGATTTATCTCTGTGTCTCTCTAGGGATGATTTCTTTCTCTCTATCTCTCTCTCTTTTTCTGCCTCTCTCTCTCTCTCTCTATGTTAAGGGTTTTCAGTATTGGGTTAGGTTTGGTTATTGTTATTATTGGATTTCTAGGATTTTGTGAGAGGATTAGGGATTTATTAATGATGGTGGTAATGATATATATAACTAATGAGAGAGAGAGAGAGAGAGAGAGTACAGATATTTGTAAACATTGGGTGAACCTCCTGAGAAGAAATCCTCCAGTAATATATGAAAAAAAAAACGGGATATTCTCGATTCATGATAAACAAACGTGGGTAACCGAATTAAAAAACAAGATATAAGAGGTTATATAAGGTTTTGTCATCAGTGGGTTTACATAGTCATTAAAAAACAAAAGTAAACAAAAATATAAGTTATAGAAGGTTTTGTCATTTATAAACAGATGGACTTATAGCCAGCCTCACACACTTCTTGCTTTTACTCTTGTTCTGCATCATGGCCTTCCGTTCATAGCGGCGTTTATTCTCTCTCTGGTGCCACATCTCGCGGTTCCGTTCCTTCACCTGCTGTAGAGACATGGCGCGTTTCGTAGCTCGTTCCTCTTCCGTTTCCTGAAATGGTAACCGGTGATTAACAAGACATGGGTGGGGTGGGTAGGAAGGTTAGATAGGTTAGTAAGAATGTGTGTGTGTGTGTGTGTGTGTGTCTACCTCACAAAACACCATACACACAGTACCTTCTTTTCCTCGACCAGCTTGGCACCGTTCAAGAGGGCATACACCTCCTGCTCTAGGGGAGTCCTGGGCTTAAACTGATCCGCCTCGTCCTGCGTCTTGACCCTTATATCCGCCCGCTCGAGGGGGAAGGTCAGCTGGTCAGATTTTCGACGGATATGGACCAGGTTCTCCCATTTGTTGACCTCCATGGCCACTTTCTCGAAGCCAGCGGCACGCTTTGACTACGTAGGGAAAAAAAATGAAGAAAATGGTCATCTTTTCAATACCAGCTGTGAGTTTTGCCTACGAAGGGAAAAAAGGAAAATTGATGGTATTTCTCGTGAAGTAATGAAAATCCCGAGTATATTTCACATTTACAGATATACAGTATACCCAAAATACAGTTGTCCCTCCATTAACGAGCGGTTCAATTTATGAGATTTCGGTTAACGAGTTATCTCCCATAAGGATTTTCAGTTCTATTAACGAGTACAACTTCTATTAACGACTACCTTACGAGAAACACGCCTTGGTGTGTGCATCAGCTGATCGGCTCGTCCGCTAAGACAGTAATTGATTCTATGTTTACATTTGTTTCCAGTGAGGTGAACATCCAGTTTGTTGGTCTCTTGAATATTTTTACATTAAAATTATTGATCATTCTGAAATATAGTTCACATATTGATAATATACAGTGCAGAAATTATTATGAAACATGAAGAAGGCATTAGAGCCAATGCACTCTGTAAAGAATATGGCATGTCATCATCGACTGCCTCTACAATCAGCCGTTTGATATGTAACAAAGCTGCCGGGAATACAACACACACACCTTAAAGTGCGTTAAAATACAGTATTCTATCGTTTTTTATTTATTATTGTACAGTATACTGTACAGTACAGTACTGTATTTAGTTTATATTTAATGTTTTGTTAATTCTATTACCGGTATACAGTACTTTGTATGTATACTTTTTCTGTGAGTTGGAACCAATTACCAAATATCCCATTGACATAACAGATTCAG
>NW_024727827.1:90000-125000 GCF_018991925.1 Homarus americanus | reverse complement strand
TCACCATACTAGTACTAATAGCTGGGCCATTCCACCATACTAGTACTAATAGCTGGGGCCCATTCCACCATACTAGTACTAATAGGCGCCCATTCCACCATATACTAGTACTAATAGCTGGGGCCCATTCACCATACTAGTACTAATAGCTGGGGCCCATTCACCATACTAGTACTAATAGCTGGGGCCCATTCACCATACTAGTACTAATAGCTGGGGCCCATTCCACCATACTAGTACTAATAGCTGGGGCCCATTCCACCATACTAGTACTAATAGCTGGGGCCCATTCCACCATACTATACTAATAGCTGGGCCCATTCCACCATACTAGTACTAATAGCTGGGGCCCATTCACCATACTAGTACTAATAGCTGGCCCATTCACCATACTAGTACTAATAGCTGGGGCCCATTCCACCATACTAGTACTAATAGCTGGGGCCATTCCACCATACTAGTACTATTAGCTGGAGCCATTCACCATACTAGTACTAATAGTCTGCCCATTCCACCATACTAGTACTAATAGCTGGGGCCCATTCACCATACTAGTACTAATAGCTGGCCCATTCTCATACTAGTACTAATAGCTGGGGCCCATTCCACCATACTAGTACTAATAGCTGGCATTCACCATACTAGTACTAATAGCTGAGCCATTCCACCATACTAGTACTAATAGCTGGGCCCATTCCACCATACTAGTACTAATAGCTTCACCATATAATATAGCCAGGCCATTCCATACTAGTACTAATAGCTGGGCCCATTCCACCATACTAGTACTAATAGCTGGGGCCCATTCCACCATACTAGTACTAATAGCTGGGGCCCATTCCACCATACTAGTACTAATAGCTGGGGCCCATTCCACCATAATACTAGTACTAATAGGCCCATTCACCATACTAGTACTAATAGCTGGGGCCATTCCACCATACTAGTACTAATAGCTGGGGCCCATTCCACCATACTAGTACTAATAGCTGGGGCCCATTCACCATACTAGTACTAATAGCTGGGGCCCATTCCACCATACTAGTACTAATAGCTGGGGCCCATTCCACCATACTAGTACTAATAGCTGGGGCCCATTCCACCATACTAGTACTAATAGCAGCCCATTCCACCATACTAGTACTAATAGCTGGGGCCCATTTCAGAGTTTACAGTTGTTTATGAAGCACAACGGACCTATTAAATTTCCCTAACATGTTACCTGTGCTTTCCATCATTAGACTATATTATTATTTTTTTGTTAATTAATAGAGAAAAATAGAATGATGATAGAAACTAAGATAGAAAAATTAACAGACTTAAGATAGAATAATGATTTTAATTATACTGTATAGTGTTTTGATTATCACTTTCTAGCAATAGAATGTTTAACTAATGAATAGATATAATAGTAATTTATCTTTTAATAGGGGTTAATGAAGCATATCATATAACATTTATATAAGAAAATCCCACTAATGTTTGACAATAGACGAAAACAGACGATATTTTTCTGTGCTGAGACGAGATTCACACGAAAAATATTTTGAGATTTGTCAAGTGGGCGTTATCACAAGGCTCTGAGTTAGCCTCTTGGAGTCCTGATAAGATTTTTTTTAATAAGAAATAAACATCTTTCTGCGTGATATTATGTACCGTATAGACATGAAGTTATCGTACATAGGTGGAAGTTTATATAAGGATGATGAAATAGTCTGCGGGGCCTTGAGAGTGTGAGAGAGGGACGAGTCAGTCAGGTACACAGACGTATTCTCTACGGTGCCAATATCTACCTACCTGATTTATTATTGTCTAGACTCTAGTTAACTATGGCAACTACTAAAGGTAATTCTGGAGAAATGGTTATATTAATTTGTTTATTTTTTAACCGGTAAAGTAACGTGGTGAAGGTAAAACTGAGTATTATTTAACTTATTATTATTTGACCTTGGTTTTGAAGACATGGTATATTAATGCATATATACGTTTTGTTATTGTATTTCTTACTGTTGGTCAATGATTTATTTATACTGTTTACTGTTGTATAATTTGCTTACTGTTGTATAACCTAAATACAGTAATGGAACCTGTATACTTACATACACATTTCATAGTTCAAATAAAATACTATTTTATACCGTCATACTTGTAATTACCTGTATACTATCAAACACGTATTGTACTACACAAACATTGGTGTATATCCAGTATACTGCCATGACGACGCAGTATACTGTTAAACTTATACTGAAAACACCCTTTCTTGTCTATCTCTCGAAGGTAAAAACTTGTTCACCCCGGGCCCTCTGAACACCTCGAGGGGTGTGAAGGAGGCCATGCAGGTCGACCTATCCTCTCGTGATCAACAGTTTATGTCCTGTGTCACCTACATTCGTCAAACTCTCCTCGATATTGCTCAGGTCAGCCCCGGTCATTGTAGGTCGAAAGAGTCTTCAAGATCAATTGGTTTTTGTCGTTAAATCCGAGGTAGATTATAATACCTTAATATTTCTTACAGGTCACGATGCTGTTTGACGCTTGGAGTAGTATTATTTAATTGTCTTTTCTAACTCACTAACTCCTTCGCTATCTTTCTTTATCTCTTTATCTCTGTGTGTTTGTGTTATTTAGTTTTCCTCAGCCCAATAGGTGATCGCCTTCAGGTCAAATCAGGTATTTCCAAATTAATTTCCTTTTGTATTACAGTATTTCCCTCTAAAGACGTCACGACAGGTCTAATAATCATTTAAACGTCCTTGCAGGTCAGATGAAAACCTCAATTCAGGTCATTACAGGTCAACCGATCCTCACTACAGGCCAGCACAGGTAAGTTTATCAATCCCAAAAGGTCAAAGGTCAAGACAGGTTAATAAGTCTTTACCATGAGATAATTTGGTTCGATTATTTACCCATGTTGTTATTTAGATACACCAACTGCTTCCATAAGGTCGAGCTAAGTTTGTTTTTCGGGGTAATTTAACACCTCGCCCAACAAGCATTAGTTAATTAGAGCAGTTAATGTGTGTTTAAGGCAACATGAACAACCAAGGGCATCAACCATTGTGTTATTAAGATTCTTATATTGTCTTCTCGCGGCATTCATTTGCAATAGTAACGATATTAAGGTCTGAAAAATAAATACCTGTGTCCTGGTAATTGCAGTTATTTTAATGTTTCTTTGGGAATATTATTCTTTAAATAACTTTCACGCTACCAGACCAAACATAGGGATAAAAAATCACAATTTATAGTAACGTTCCAATAATATGTCTTTATCATCAGACTTAAAACATGAAATAACATACAATAACATTAACAAAATCAACATGACTAGAATTGATTTTTTGATGTTATTGTATATTATTTCATATATATAAACATGTATATTTTAAATCTACTGCTAAATGAACGCCACCTAAAACTAATTTAATTTCTTCTTCTACTCGCTGCCATTTTCCGGGTCTTTTCATCAGGAATCCTAATGAGAATCTCTTAAACTTACAGTGATTCTCAAACTGGTGTGCCCATGATATTGCCTGGGTGGGCTTGTTGTTCTCACCATGTCCCCCCTCCCCCCCAACCCATAACTTCTTGGACCCCTCCTTAATTTATATTCCTGGATCCGCCCCTGATATTACATTGTATACTAGGCTAAGTAATCGGGATGGGAACTCACAAAATAAAACAGTTTGAGACACTTTAAAGGCTAATATGGCTTTTTCTTAGCATTTTCTTCTTGTTAAATTGTGTGTTGGGACGTAATGTGGGTGTAGATTCAGCTGTTCTGTCCTGCTGTTGTTGTGGTGTTTCCAATGTCGACTCCTTCCCAAGTATATAAGAAAAAACATCATTATTATCATATTTATAACATTTTGCTCTGATTTAGTATTTTAAGAAGAATTTTGAATAATTTTTACAAAGATATATCCACTAACTCGATCAAGATTCCTTATAATTATTAATTTTTCCATTCGTCATAAATATATTATTCCACTTTTTCTTCATAAACTTGTATTTGTTATTTTATCTATCACTCTTATCGTTAATTATTCCCTGTGATAGTTTATATGCCTTAATATCCATAAGATGAACGACTGGTAGAGGTCTCTTCAGCAATGCATTAGTCCCTCATGTAATTAAAAGTCTCTACGTTTTTTATGATTATTACAGCAGCTATTTTCAAGTTAATTTTGATTCAGGAATTTATTTATATTGTAGATTCTCTTCTATATCAACAATATCAACCCGCTTGGTATTTTGTTAAGTCGATTAATTAATTTCACTGCGTTGTGGTTTATTATAAATGACTTTCTTATTGTGGTTGCGTTATTATTGCTATTTATGTGCATAAATGGGTTCTATTATCTGCTAGCAGGCGGCCAAATTCAACTGATTAATAGCACGTTTTCTACGGATAAATTTACTTGTATATATATATATTGAAGGATTGGTTTCTTTTACTGTTTTATTGTGGTTTAGGTGACCAGCGAGGAGTACACTGTGGTGCCACTACAGGGGTCAGGTACCTTCTGTGTGGAGGCCGTACTGCAGACCACATCACCCAGGGTCGGTGCCAAGGTCAGTGCCACGTGTATTTTAAGGGGACATGGGTTAACAAGGTCAGTGACATGGGTATTAAAGGGACATGGGTTAACAAGGTCAGTGACATGGGTATTAAAGGGACATGGGTTAACAAGGTCAGTGACACGTGTATTAAAGGGACATGGGTTAACAAGGTCAGTGACATGGGTATTAAAGGGACATGGGTTAACAAGGTCAGTGACATGGGTATTAAAGGGACATGGGTTAACAAGGTCAGTGACACGTGTATTAAAGGGACATGGGTTAACAAGGTCAGTGACATGGGTATTAAAGGGACATGGGTTAACAAGGTCAGTGCCACGTGTA
This sequence comes from Homarus americanus, assembly GCF_018991925.1. Taxonomy (NCBI): domain Eukaryota; kingdom Metazoa; phylum Arthropoda; class Malacostraca; order Decapoda; family Nephropidae; genus Homarus; species Homarus americanus. The sequence continues at coordinate 120,092 of NW_024727827.1, read as the reverse complement.
TTTTAAGGGGACATGGGTTAACAAGGTCAGTGACATGGGTATTAAAGGGACATGGGTTAACAAGGTCAGTGACATGGGTATTAAAGGGACATGGGTTAACAAGGTCAGTGACACGTGTATTAAAGGGACATGGGTTAACAAGGTCAGTGACATGGGTATTAAAGGGACATGGGTTAACAAGGTCAGTGACATGGGTATTAAAGGGACATGGGTTAACAAGGTCAGTGACACGTGTATTAAAGGGACATGGGTTAACAAGGTCAGTGACATGGGTATTAAGGGGACATGGGTTAACAAGGTCAGTGCCACGTGTATTAAGGGGACATGGGTTAACAAGGTCAGTGACATGGGTATCTGGGAAAAGGGAATGAGAATGTTAGTCTCATGGCACGTAAATAACTGCGGGCACAGGGCAGGGAATGATAAGGGAATGAAATGCAATACCATAATGTTGTAACAGAAAACGGAGTCATTAGTGGTTAAAAGAAAACGGAGGCTTTAATGTTTTAATACTTAAGGACAAACTAGTTTTAAAATAAATGAATAAAAAAAATCAATGAATGTTAGGAAGAATAAAAACAAAAGCAGCTCTCTAGTGTAAGGAATGATTGACCTAGACCTTCCATAATGACCTGAGATTATTCATAGTTAACCTCATACATACATACAACTCCGCAAAACAATTTCTAGGTACTGGTGTTGTCAAACGGGGCGTACGGGTGTCGGATGGTGACGATGTGTGAATGTGCCAGAGTTGATGTTGACGTACAGAGCTTCCCTGAGGATCAACCATTACTCTTATCTAAGGTTAGTAGTTGTGGGTCAGTAGTTGTGGGTCAGTAGTTGTGGGTCAGTAGTTGTGGGTCAGTAGTTGTGGGTCAGTAGTTGTGGGTCAGTAGTTGTGGGTCAGTAGTTGTGGGTCAGTAGTTGTGGGTCAGTAGTTGTGGGTTGGTGGGTCAGTAGTTGTGGGTGGGTTAGTAGTTGTGGGTCAGTAGTTGTGGGTCAGTAGTTGTGGGTCAGTAGTTGTGGGTCAGTAGTTGTAGGTCAGTAGTTGTGGGTCAGTAGTTGTGGGTTAGTAGTTGTGGGTCAGTAGTTGTGGGTTAGTAGTTGTGGGTTAGTAGTTGTGGGTCAGTAGTTGTGGGTCAGTAGTTGTGGGTCAGTAGTTGTGGGTCAGTAGTTGTGGGTCAGTAGTTGTGGGTCAGTAGTTGTGGGTCAGTAGTTGTGGGTTAGTAGTTGTGGGTCAGTAGTTGTGGGTCAGTAGTTATATCTATTTATCCATCTATCTATTTTCTCTTGATAAAGGTAAAAGCTGCTATAGGCCTACGAATGATTATTTAAAATGATTGGATGACAGTTGACGGATATAAATGCTCTGCCATAGGCCTACGGATAATTATTTTAAGATAATTGATAACAGCAGACACAGGTAACTCATAATGAACAACACACACAGGTGGAGGAAGTACTGGCGAGTGGTGAACAGTGGACAACAGTAGCTATGGTGCACTGTGAGACCTCTAGCGGTGTTGTCAACCCCGTCGAGGCTGTGGGTCGCCTAGTCCGGCTCCACCAACCTAGTGAGTCGTATTTTACTTTATACTCGACGCTTGAGTGGTCGGTTATAGCTTTGTTACATACTGTTGGTAAGTACTGGGCATTAACTGGTTCTCTGTTACATTACTTTTTTTTTATCTTGCTCATAAGAACATAAGAATGGAGGACACTGCAGCGGGCCATACTGGACAGTCCCCTTTACACCCAACCCCTATCACTCATATATCCATCCAACCTGTGTTTGAAGCTATCCAGCGTGTTAGAGTTAATGATGATGTTTGGTAACTTGTTCCACTCGTCCACTACTCTATTTCCAAACCAGTGTTTACCTATTTCGCGCCTAAATCTAAATTTGTCTAATTTAAAACCATTGTTACGAGTTTGCTCCTGGTTGGATAGTTTGATTACCTTTGTAATGTCACGTTTGTTTAGCCTTAACTTTAACGGGCATCTTCTACTACTATTACTAATAATAATAATATAATTTTACCATAAATTATATTGTTCTTTCTAATAAGCCTTAATACAAGATTTTATCGAAGTTTTTAAAGCAGTTCACAAGTTGATTTCCACATTTGAAGCCCAAAAAACAATAACTTTTAGCCAGTGTATATTAGGCAATTTTTACGTTTACTACAAAGCATAATATTTTAGCAGCTATAAAATCCCGTTATTAGATACAGTACTTTCCAAATACAGTACTTATAGCCATACAACTCTGTCTCCGCGAGTGACGTTAGACAGGCATATTAGACGGTCAGACAGGCATATTAGACGGTCAGACAGGCATATTAGACGGTCAGACAGGCATATTAGACGGTCAGACAGGCATATTAGACGGTCAGACAGGCATATTAGACGGTCAGACAGGCATATTAGACGGTCAGACATTCAATATATCACGGTATTATCAGTTTACTTTTAATTATTATTTTTTTACTTCTAAATTGTTCCATAATTTTTCTCTTTATCTGCCAGGGAAAAACAGAAGTGAAAGACTGAGTTATTTTTCTTTCCAAACTAGAAGCAGCATATCTTGTAGACGCCATGAGCAGCTTCGGCGTGATTCCTGTCAACATGCGTGCGGCTGGGGTCGACTACCTCGTCTCTTCAGCCAACAAATGTCTAGAAGGGGTCCCTGGGTTTGGCTATGCTATCTGCAGGAAAGAACATCTACTTTCCTGCAAAGGTAAGAGAGAGAGAGAGAGAGAGAGAGAGAGAGAGATTCCTTGATTATAAGTAAGTATAATTAATAATATAAGCCCACACACACATCCACTTTCCCCCACCTTCAGGTAACTGCCGGGTGTTGAGCCTTGATCTAGCGGGTCAGTACCTCACATTGGAGGCGACGGGTCAGTTCCGGTTCACTCCTCCGACTCACAGCATGCTCGCCTTCACCGTCGCCCTCAGAGAGTACATAGAAGCTGGGGGTCTTACTGCCAGGGCTGCTAGGTGAGTGAGTGGTTGTGTTAGTTCTTAGTGATGGTTAAATACGAAGCTAATCTATTTAGTTAGTCACACAAATACTTAATACTTAATACTAACCAACTAACTTTAGGATTTATGTAACGATGACAAATCAATATAGCCAACCTAACCTACAGCTGATGCATATATATATTTTATTTATTTATGGATTAGTAAGCTTGTTTGATTCTTCTTACGGCTTATATAAAGTAGTAAATGAGCAAAATGGCAATTAGACACTCGGAAGGTAGTTACAGGCAGGAGTCTACAAAATTATTCACAAAACATATAAGCCCTTTCTCTAATAGCTCTCTTAGACTAGCACAAAATAGCCAATCCGGTCAACCCATACGCTAAAAAATCCTGGAGGGCGAGTTAAAATATTTATAAACTCAATACTGATTAAATTTTGCCTCGCTGGTGTTCAAATTTACCGCCATGGGCAAGAGAATATTCCCTCCTTGTAATTGGCAAATCGGAGAACACCCCACGAATTGTAATTGGCTCTTGATGATATAACTCTGATGCTATTAGCCAAAGTGTGAAGGTTTAGAGTTAATCACTGACGGGAGAATGCAGTTTGTTTACAGTGTTTCAGCCGAGTGGGCGAGTGTCTGAATAGATGTTTATTAATGACACACTTGCTAATGATAGTATAATATGTAGTGAATAGATTATAACAAAAGACGGTGGATGTGAGGTCACTAATGGTAAATATTATGGTAATTGTTAGTCTTTTCCCCCATACGCCCATTTCTAGCCTAATTTAAACTAACATAATCTAATCCAAATTACCTTAACCCATCCAAAACTAACCTAATCTATCTATAGGGGTTAGAAAAAAATTATGTTACGGGAAAAAACTTTTATTAACCCAAATTATTACGATTATTCCACATTTAACCCTTTGATGACGATGATTTAACCCTTTGCCGACGATGATTTAACCCTTTGATGACGATGATTTAACCCTTTGCCGACGATGATTTAACCCTTTGATGACGATGATTTAACCCTTTATCGACGATGATTTAACCCTTTACCGACGATGATTTAACCCTTTACCGACGATGCTTTAACCCTTTGCCGACGATGATTTAACCCTTTACCGACGATGATTTAACCCTTTGCCGACGATGATTTAACCCTTGCGACGATGATTTAACCCTTTGCCGACGATGATTTAACCCTTACCGACGATGATTTAACCCTTGCCGACGATGATTTAACCCTTTGCCGACGATGATTTAACCCTTTACCGACGATGATTTAACCCTTTCCACGAGCGATAATTTAACCCTTTATCGGCGATGATTTAACCCTTGCTGACGATAATTTAACCCTTTATCGACGATGATTTAACCTTTGCTGACGATAATTTAACCCTTTTGCCGACGATGATTTAACCCTTTACCGAACTGATGATTTAACCCTTTGCTGACGATAATTTAACCCTTTATCGACGATGATTTAACCTTTATCGACGATGATTTAACCCTTTATCGACGATGATTTAACCCTTTACCGACGATGATTTAACCCTTTACCGACGATGATTTAACCCTTTGCCGACGATGATTTAACCCTTTATCGACGATGATTTAACCCTTTATCGACGATGATTTAACCCTTTATCGACGATGATTTAACCCTTTACCGACGATGATTTAACCCTTTGCCGACGATGATTTAACCCTTTACCGACGATGATTTAACCCTTTACCGACGATGATTTAACCCTTTACCGACGATGATTTAACCCTTTACCGACGATGATTTAACCCTTTACCGACGATGATTTAACCCTTTGATGACGATGATTTAACCCTTTACCGACATTGATTTAACCCTTTACCGACGATGATTTAACCCTTTGCCGACGATGCTTTAACCCTTTGCCGACGATGATTTAACCCTTTACCGACGATGCTTTAACCCTTTGCCGACGATGCTTTAACCCTTTGCCGACGATGATTTAACCCTTTATCGACGATGTTTTAACCCTTTATCGACGATGATTTAACCCTTTGCCGACGATGATTTAACCCTTTGCCGACGATGATTTATCCCTTTATCGACGATGATTTAACCCTTTACCGACGATGATTTAACCCTTTGCCGACGATGATTTAACCCTTTGATGACGATGATTTAACCCTTTGCCGACGATGTTTTAAGCGTTGAGGAGTGTTAGGGTTAACTGCTTCCTTGTTGTGGCAGGTACCAGGAGAACCGGGTGATCCTGGTGGACGGGATGAAGAAGCTTGGCTACACACAGTTGGTTCCTGATCGTCACGCCAGCCCTGTCATAACTGCCTTCCATTATCCTAAACACCCACAGTTTGTCTTTAAGGAGTTCTTCAATAAACTGGTTGAGAAAGGTAAGATTATGTGTGTGTGTGTGTGTATGTGTGAGGGGGTGTGTGTGTGTGTGTGTGAGGGTGTGTGTGTGTGTGCGTGTGTGTGTGTGTGTGTGAGGGGTGTGTGTGTGTGTGTGTGTGTGTGTGTGTGTGTGTGTGTGTGTGTGTGTGTGTGTGTGTGTGAGGGGTGTGTGTGTGTGTGTGTGTGTGTGTATGTGTGAGGGGGTGTGTGTGTGTGTGTGTGAGGGTGTGTGTGTGTGTGCGTGTGATTCGGTTGGGTAATACATACTCGTAAGCTTATACTAATTAAGAGGGGATGATATATACGTAACATTAATCATTTATCTTCGTCTTACTACAATAAATCCAAAGTGTCATATGAAGTACTTGACCTATGACCTCTCCTAATTGAAGGTCAGGTCATCTACCCCGGCAAGGTGACCATCGCAGATTGCTTCCGCGTCGGCAACATTGGTCAACTATTTCCCGATGATATGAGGAACTTGCTCTTCTGTATGGAGGAGGTTATGAAGGAAATGGGGTTACCAGTACCACTACCTTAAGTCACACACGCAGGAAACACGTCACAAGAACCAACCAGCCCTCTCCTGTAGGTGGCACAGAACAAGACGTAGAAGTCACAGACGGTGATCACCACTTCCTGGACACCATTTACTCGCTGAGACTGTTTCCTGCGTACGGTCAAGTTGTTGGCTATACCAGTTATGGGCTAATCCAGGTAGAGCATCTCAAGTGAAGCTGCCAGTACTTCTGCTGTTATATTATAAAGACAGATAGAGATTATATATTAACTTCAGACATAAATATGAGATACAACAGAATTTCTCGACGTTATGCTGAAATAGAGCGAGATTTTAGCCATTATATGTGAAAAAAAATCATTGGACTGTCTTGGTTTATAAGGCAAGTTTTATATTACAGTAATTTTCCTTATATAATACTGTACCATTTGCCTTACACTAGAGATGGCAATAAAAGGATAACACATTGAGACGAATAATAAACAGGAGATACGAGCATTAAAGTTAATAGTTAAATTTCAGTCTATAGGGAACTGCATTGTCCAGTGATATAGAAATTATATATGTAGTCAAAAGCAAAAAGAAATTAATACAAAGATGAAAATATTCCAAGAGTATTATGTCAAAAGTATCGTGAATAGAAAGTTGATTATAAATACTTGACTTAGTGGTTTGTGAAATATTTTGATTTACACGAGGGAACACTACAATATAGCTTAGGATATTAAAATCTAACTCACTCAACTAACCTACGACAATCCAGCATTTTTATAAACATTCTACCATAAAATTCACTTCTAACTTACTTCTTCAATATTAAAGTATAAGTATTTGTGATTTATGTCTCAATGGATCACTTATATAGTACTTAAACACTTATTTACACTTTATACAGTACATGGGGAGATTCTTAGTCGTTGCATCAGTATATTAAAGTAAGTTTTCCATTACACTGTAGGGGTAGTTAAGCCTTGTTAGATAAGGTTAATAATAATAATAATAATAATAGTAATAATAATAATAATAATCTGAAAAAGCTTCCATGAATTTATTGACACCATACCTTTAACAAAAAGCCTATTGTTCCCATTATCTTAACATCCTCTCTGTTCTATTAACATTATAAAATTAATTATCAAATAAATAGGATAAACATGATAATAGACTTTTATATCCTGTTAAAATTAAGATATCCCGCCCATATCATCCCACTGCAAAACGAGATGCAAATTTTCAATAGGAACTCCGACACAGATCTATAACGGGACTAGTTAATAGCAGTTAATAGCAACCCATGAAAGTAAAAGTGTTATATTAATAGCATGTTAATAAAATAATGGCTATGTAATGTAACAAGGATTATTAAGTAACTATTAATGTATATCTGTTTATAATACATTCATTCTTTATAAGGTAACTGGTTATGTCCATCTGAGTACAGTTTAAGCTGATGGTCACAGTATAAGCTGATGGTCACAGTTTAAGCTGATGGTCACAGTATAAGCTGATGGTCACAGTTTAAGCTGATGGTCACAGTATAAGCTGATGGTCACAGTATAAGCTTATGGTCAACAATATAAGCTGATGGCCACAGTATAAGCTGGTGGTCACAGTATAAGCTGATGGTCACAGTATAAGCTGATGGCCACAGTTTAAGCTGATGGCCACAGTTTAAGCTGGTGGTCACAGTATAAGCTGATGGCCACAGTTTAAGCTGATGGTCAAAAGTATAAGCTGGTGGTCAAGCAGGATAAGCTGATGGCCACAGTTTAAGTTGATGGCTACAGTATAAGCTGATGGTCACAATATAAGCTGATGGTCACAGTATAAGCTGATGGCCACAGTTTAAGCTGATGGCCACAGTTTAAACTGATGGCCACAGTTTAAAACTTTCTCCATTTAAAGCTTACTGAAAATTAAGAAATTATTCATAGTTTTAATTTTATAATTCGTGTATTTATCTAAACTTTGTAGTACAGTATTTTGTATTATTAGACATATGTAAAACTTTGTAGTACAGTATTTTGTATTATTAGACATATGTAAAACTTTGTAGTACAGTATTTTGTATTATTAGACATATGTAAAACTTTGTAGTACAGTATTTTGTATTATAAGACATATGTAAAACTTTGTAGTACAGTATTTTGTATTATTAGACATATGTAAAACTTTGTAGTACAGTATTTTTAGAGAAGATATTGTTTTTGTTAATACAGTTCAGTACTGTATTATTGTTGAGACGTTCAATACCAATTATTTAGAGTTTGTAAGACATAATTTAGGGGTAACAGATGTGGTTTATTCCCTACCAGTGTTAGAATTCAGTAAAATATAAAGTAATATACACAGCTTAAAGACTTTTGTATTGCATAAGTATACAAATAAATTATACAATACAGTCATATACAATACAGTACCATAGTTAATGAGTGTCACAGCCTGTGGTTGTTTATGTCAGTAACAGCTGTTAACCCCTAGTGCTCGTCCTCCACGTTTCAGTAGGTCTTATAAGAAGGTCGTTCAGATATCTAGACGGTCTGTCCCTCGTAACGATCTTTAAGAGTGAAGTGCTTCCCCATTTGGAGTACTGTCACCCCGTCTGGTCCCCGGGATACATCAGGGACTGTCAGTTGGTTGAAAATACCCAAAGGAGGGCCACCAGACTGATGCCTGCACTTCGGCACCTCAGCTGCCCTGCGAGACTGGAGCGCCTGAACTTGCCTAGCTTATACTACAGACGGTCAAGGGGTGACCTAATCGAGGTGTATAAGCATCTCAGGGGGCACTACTCAGTTGAGTGTCCTTACTTGGAGCTGGCGGACGCTCGCCTCACAAGGGGTCACAGCTCAAGGTTGAAGAAGCAGCAAGTCGAGAAAACTGTGAGGTCAAACTGATCCCCGTTGGCTTATGGTAGATGTCACACAAGAAACAATTAGTCATCACACGTTTTAGTGACTCACAGGGGTCAAGGGGTCAGCCACAGGTAGATCAAGGAGGTTGTCTTAGGTCCACTGTAAGATAACACCTGATTACGATAATTGGAGATGTTATTTTAGTACAGTATTTCATCAAGTCTGTTCCGTCATTTCATAAGATTAATGTAAGATAATTTTGGTCTATTTCCAGGAAATATGTATAAATTTCCCCTAGTATACATATTGAGATTTCCATATGTATTAATATCCTTAACCTAACCTTACCCTAACCTAACCTAAGGTCATGTTAATAAGGTGAATATTTTAGTGAATATTAGAGTTGAGATAAAAAGGAGGATGGAAGCAGGGAGGGAGGGAGGAAGCAGGGAGGAGAAGCAGGGAGGGAGAGCAGGAGAGGGGAAGCAGGAGGAGAGCAGGAGGCAGGAGCAGGAGGGAGAAGCAGGGAGGGCGGGAAGCAGGAGAAGCAGGAGGGAAGCAGGGAGGGCAGGAAGCAGGAGGAGGGAAGCAGGAGGACAGGAGGGAGGAAAGCAGGAGGGGAGGAAGCAGGGGAGGGCAGGAAGCAGGGGAGGGGGAGGGAGCAGGGGAGGGGCGGGAAGCAAGGAGGGAGAGCAGGGAGGGCGGGAAGAGGAGGAGGGAGGAAGCAAGGAGGGAGGAAAGCAGGGAGGGCAGGAAGCAGGGAGGGAGGGAAGCAGGGAGGGAGCAGGGGAGGGAGAGCAGGGAGGGCAGGAAGCAGGGGAGGGAAGCAGGGGAGGGAGGAGGCAGGAGGGCAGGAAGCAGGGAGGGAGGAGCAGGGAGGGAGGAAGCAGGGGAGGGAAGCAGGGAGGAGGAAAGCAGGGAGGGAGGGAAGCAGGGAGGAGGAAGCAGGGAGGGCGGGAAGCAGGAGGGCAGGAAGCAGGAGGGAGGAAGCAGGGAGGGAGGAAAGCAGGGAGGAGGGAAGCAGGAGGAGGGGGAAGCAGGGAGGGAGGAAGCAGGAGGATGGAAGCAGGAGGGAGGGAAGCAGGAGGGCAGGGAAGCAGGAGGGAGGGGAGCAAGGGAGGGCGGGATGCGAGGAGAGGGAAGCAGAGGGAGGAAGCAGGGAGGGCAGGATGAGGAGGAGAAGCAGGGAGGATGGAGAAGCAGGAGGAAGCAGGAGGAAGCAGGGAGGGCAGGAAGCAGGAGGGAGGAAAGGGGAGGAGGGCGGGACAGGGAGGAGGAAGCAGGGAGGGCAGGATGCAGGGAGGGAGGAAGCAGGAGGATGGAAGCAGGGAGGGAAGCAGGGAGGGAGGAAGCAGGAGGAGGGGAAGCAGGGAGGAGGCAGGGGAGGCAGGGAAGCAGGGAGGGCAGGGAAGCAGGAGGGAGGGGAAGGGAGGCGGGATGCAGGGAGGAGGAAGCAGGAGGAGGAAGCAGGAGGGAGGAAGCAGGGAGGAGGAAGCAGGGAGGGCAGGGAAGCAGGGAGGGCGAGGAAGCAGGAGGGAGAGCAGGAGGAGAAAGCAGGGAGGGAGGAAGCAGGGAGGGAGAAGCAGGGAGGGCAAGGCAGGAGGAGAAGCAGGGAGGAGAGCAGGGAGGAGGAAAGCAGGGGGCGGGAAGCAGGAGGGAGGAAGCAGGAGGGAGGAGCAGGAGGAAGCAGGAGGAAGCAGGGAGGGCAGGAGCAGGAGGAGGAAGCAGGGAGGAGAAGCAGGAGGAGGAAGCAGGGAGGGAGGAGAAGCAGGGAGGAGGGAAGCAGGAGGGAGGAAAGCAGGGAGGGCAGAGGCAGAGGGAGAAAGCAGGGAGGGCAGGAAGCAGGAGGGCAGGAGCAGGGAGGAAGCAGGGAGGGAGAGCAGGGAGGAGGGGAAGCAGGGAGGGAGGGAAGCAGGGAGGGCAGGAAGCAGGGAGGAGGGAAGCAGGGAGGAGAAAGCAGAGGAAGCAGGAGGAGCAGGAAGCAGGGAGGAGGAAGCAGGGAGGAGGAAAGCAGGGAGGAGGAAAAGCAGGAGAGGAAAGCAGAGGGGGAAGCAGGGAGGATGGAAGCAGGGAGGGAGGGAAGCAGGGAGGGAGGGAAGCAGGGGAGGGCAGGAAGCGGAGGGAGGAAGCAGGGGAGGAAGCAGGAGGGGAGGGGGGGAGGAAAGCAGGGAGGCGGGAAGCAGGAGGGCAGAAGGGGGAGGAAGCAGGGAGGGAGGAAAGCAGGGGGCAGGGAAGCAGGGAGGAGGAAGCAGGGGAGGGAGGAAGCAGGGAGGGCAGGAAGCAGGGGAGGAGAGCAGGGGAGGGCGGGATGCAGGGAGGAGAAGCAGGAGGATGGAGAAGCAGGGGAGGGAGGAAGCAGGGAGGGAAGGGAGGCAGGGAGGGCAGGGCAGGGAGGAGGAGAAAGCAGGAGGGCAGGGAAGCTGAGGGAGGGCAGAAGCAGGGGAGGAGGGAGCAGGGAGGCAGGAAGCAGGAGGAGAAGCAGGAGGAGAAAGCAGGAGGGAGGAAGCAGGAGGGAGGGAAGCAGGGAGGGAGAAAGGGGAGGAGGGAAGCGGAGGGGGAAGCAGGAGGGCAGGAAGCAGGGAGGAGGGAAGCAGGGGGCAGGGAAGCAGGGAGGGAGGAAGCAGGGAGGGCAGGAAGCAGGGAGGAGAGCAGGGAGGGGGAAGCAGGAGGGAGGGGAAGCAGGAGGGGAAGCAGGGAGGGGGAAGCAGGGAGGAGCGGGGGAGGGGGGGAAGCAGGGAGGGCAGGGGAAGCAGGGAGGGCGGGGAAGCAGGAGGGCAGGGAAGCAGGGAGGGCAGGAGCAGGGAGGGAGGAAGCAGGGGGGGATGAGGGAGGGCGGAAGCAGGAGGCAGGAAGCAGGGGAGGGCAGGAAGCAGGGAGGGCAGGGGAAGCAGGAGGGCAGGGAAGCAGGAGGGCAGGAAGCAGGGAGGCAGGAAGCAGGGAGGAGGAAGCAGGGGAGGCAGGAGGGAGGGAAGCAGGGAGGGAAGCAGGGGAGGGCAGGGAAGCAGGGAGGGCAGGGGAAGCAGGGAGGGGGACAGGGGAGGAGAAAGCAGGGAGGGAGGAAGAGGGGAGGGGAAGGGGGAGGAGGGAAGAGGAGGAAGCAGGAGGAGGAAGCAGGGAGGAGGGGGAAGCAGGAGGGAGGAAACAGGGAGGGCGGGAAGCAGGGAGGGCAGGGAAGCAGGAGGGGGAGAAGGAAGCAGGGAGGGCAGGAAGCAGGGAGGGAGGGAAGCAGGGAGGGGAAGCAGGAGGGAGGAAGCAGGGAGGGCAGGAAGCAGGGGAGGGCAGGAAGCAGGGAGGGCAGGAAGCAGGAGGGCAGGAAGCAGGGAGGAGGAAGCAGGGAGGGCAGGGAAGCAGGGAGGGAGGCAGGGAGGCAGGGAAGCAGGAGGGCGGGAAGCAGGAGGGAGGAGCAGGGAGGGAGGAAGCAGGAGGGAGAGCAGGGAGGAGGGAAGCAGGAGGCAGGGAAGCAGGGAGGGCGGAAGCAGGGAGGGCAGGAAGCAGGGAGGGGCAGGAGGAGGAGCAGGGGAGGCAAGCAGGGAGGGAGGGGAGCAAGGAGGGCAGGAAGCAGGGAGGGAGGGAAGCCAGGGAGGGCAGGGGAGCAGGGAGGGCAGGAAGCAGGGAGGGCAGGAAGCAGGAGGGAGGGAGAAGGAGGGGGGAAGCAGGAGGAGGAAGCAGGGAGGGCGAGGAAGCAGGAGGGCAGGGGAAGCAGGGGAGGGAGGAAGCAGGGAGGAGGAAGCAGGAGGAGGAAGCAGGGAGGGAAGGAAGCAGGGGAGGAGGAAGCAGGAGGGAGGAAGCAGGAGGGAGGGAAGCAGGGAGGCAGGGAAGCAGGAGAAAGGTTGACCTTATTGAGACAAGTAGGTCATTTCACCACCCACATCACCACGCCTTCACCTGCGGAGACATCAGCCAAGCGTGACATCTCTTAAAGGTGAAGAGAGCACCAGACTACAGCACCCACCAGGATATAAAAAACAAACTCTTCAAGATTATGTTGCCACTACTAACCACGTCACCAACAACCATGTTTATGCACCACAACCACTCCTCCGACTATCTAACCACGTCTGTTTTTCACACTGGGCCCCAATACACTGCTTCCACCAAGCTCCCTGGGCCCCTGAAACAACAAGCAAGCATACGTCTGGATAAATCATCATTGGTTTCCAGTTTTCGTCTCCACCTCTGTCGTCTTAAATTGCCCCCATAACTATAGTTTAACCTTTGCCTGGATGGTCTTTCTTCCTTAACATCTATACATGGCAAGAACTAGAAATGATTCTCAACAGCGTATAAAAACCCATTCTCTCCCTCTCTCTTACACCACACTGCGCCATACTCAACACTGTAGCACCCTCTGATCTACGCCATCCCAGCCATTGTTAAAAAAAAAAAACATCAATAACTCGTAAATTACTTGTGTGTTTGTTTACTTGCTCCTACAATCACACTTTTTATGTTGTAATTGTGTTGAATTTCCTTGTTAAATTAAGTTCTTATAGTTACTGTGTTTGTTATTGACTCGTTTATTATTATTATTATTATTACACATAGATTACTTGAATATAATTAATTGAGTCTTATTTGAGTTACAGAATCGCTAGAACATCACCCAAAAATATAAGAATCAATTAAAACAATAAAAATTTAATATATTGTTTATTTGTTTTAGTTTTTCCTTAACATTATTATATACAGGATCACGACAGTCAACCCCCATCGACAACATCACTTAAATTCTATCTTTGGCAGATCCTTGATTACCCTATAATTGTCATTTATAACCCCGTATAATAAATGAACCAAATTAATTAGATATAATATCCATGACAGCGATACAAATATAAGTTATAAATTCACTGACGATACTTTATTGCACACTTGTAATAAATAGTTAAACATTAAGAGAAATAAATGTTAATAAATGTTTTTCTCTATCGTCAACAGAAGGACTCGTATGTGAGACCTCCTGAGTTACTAACCGGCTCCTCGTTCAGGTACAGGCCACAGCCTACCATGGCCATATTACTGTTATTAATCTTATTCTATTAATACACGGAACTTACTACACTTTAACACTAATAATAGTAGTTAGTATGAATAGGCAGGTACAGTTATATCCTGATTCAGTGAGTACATGGTAACAGTGAGTCTGTGTCTAGCAAGGGACGCTGTTCGTCTGAGATATCCCCCATGGCAAGCTGGGATCCTAGCCTCTGGTCGGAGATGCACTGGGCTAATTTCTCTCACTATTGGGGTCCTCATAGTCCCTACAGGATCTGGGGCGACGGTAGCTATCCCAACTTCGGCCCCGGTGTTGCCTTCGTCGTTGGTGATCTGGTTGATGAAGGGACTGGTGAAGGCGAAGGGGTGGCGCTGGTCTTGGGTGATGGTGTTGACGGCATCCACACCGATTTCTTTGTAGGGTGGCGGCGGCGGGGACGATGATGGCTCTCTCTTGGGCTTGACGGGAGAGTGGGACGAGGAGGGCTTGGCAGTCTCGTTCACAGCCATGTAATAGGGTGGTGGAGGCGCTTCTGTCTTGAGGACCTCGTCGTAGGTGGGTGGATCGTCGGGTGTCTCCTCTCCTCCATCCCCGCCTCTTCCTACACCGGCCAGAAGCTGTAGAACAAGAAATCATGGTTAATGGACGGGGGAAATTTAACATTAACGAGAAATAAGATAAAATATTAGCCATTTTATGTGTAGCACTACTACCGACACTACTGAACAGTATTCCGTAACGTAAAATTCTTCTTCCATTAGGGATTATCACCACATCCAGCAATACTATATCTAATATTGCCTCTCTGATCAAAAATACTCATGGTTAAGTTACATAATATAACAGTAAATAATATATTTGCTAAAATTTAATACCTCACGAGCAAGTTACGATGAAGTTACACAATCATCTTGCTGCTGGAGTTAGTACTTATGAACTATTGTACCCGCGTGATCTTGAGACTGAAGCTGTGTCAACTATCATACGTTAAAGGTTAAATTATAAAGTCCTTTAATTTTATCACTCATTGGGTTAATAATTACACTTACGTAAAGGCAACTTGACGATAATAAAGTACTCAGCGTGATAAGTGTGAGTGATTGGTATGGTAGTAGTCACGTTGAGACGAGGATGAAAATAAACTCAGAATCGTTTTATTTATTTATTTATTTATTTATATCATATTACTTGATAATATGTCATATATTTTAAAGTATTTATTGTTTATTTTTAGTTTTTTTTAGTATTTTGTCGTAGTTTGTTTGGTATGTATGCGAAAAAGGTTTAGTTAGTCGTTAATAATTTTTCAGGGTGTGCGATGGACCTCTCTCTCTCTCTCTCTCTCAGCAGTATTGTTAGGGTTTGTGATTTAATGTTTATATTTAATTTGTTTGTATTGTGTTGTGTGTGTGCGTGTGTGTGTGTGTGCGTGTGTGTGCGTGTGTGTGTGGGGAAGTTTTGTCGTGATGTGATTTTCTTTGGGAATAAATATGCAAGGATTTTTTTTTACTACAGGAATTATCTGTGGATTTGAGGTTTACTAGGGAAATAATCTAGGGGTAATTTATATAAACAGGAAATAATCTAGGGTAATTTATCCCAGCATGATGATTGATGATGATGATTGATAATGATGATGATGATGATGATAACACAAGCAGTAAGATGAACGATAACAGCCCAGATAACGTGATACCTTGTTGATGGTGGTGTTGACAGAGCCCACCTCCCTCCTCCTTAAAATAAATGATTCTTTCGTTATCTACGTAGCAAAAAATTATCGTCAATATCAGGGAACTTGAGTTTATTTGTCATCTGATTTTCCTCATATTTTTTTTTAATAATTTAAGAGGTTCAGTTATCGTAAAGGCTCGTATGATATTTTTTGTAGCCTCTTCACCCCTTTCTTTACTGTCATAAAATCTGGCGTTATCAAATTAAAAATGGTGTCCCCTTGAGTATGATGATTTAACCCCTTGAGTATGATAATTTAATCCCTTTGAGTATGGTGTTTTAACCTTGGTATGATGATTTAACTTTAGTATGATGATTTACTTGGTATGATGATTTAACCCTTTGAGTATGATGATTTAACCCTTTGAGATGATATTTTAACCCCTTGAGTATGATGTTTTAACCCCCTGAGTATGGTGTTTTAACCCTTGAGTATGATAATTTAACCCCTTGAGTATGATATTTTAACCCCTTGAGTATGATGATTTAACCCTTTGGAGTATGATAATTTAACCCTTTGAGTATGATGATTTAACCCTTTGAGTATGATAATTTAACCCTACATTACAAAATAAACACATTCTTAACAATTCCTAAAAACTGTCCATACAACCATCCTAATATCGTTAATTTTATTATTGACTGTATCTGTGTTCTTCAGGCTAAATAAACTGTTTCAATATCAATATATATATCTCTCAATCTATCTCAATTCTCTATCTCTCTATATCTCTAAATAAATGAGTCACGAAGCATCAGGCAGGAACAGAAGGCGAGATAGGGTCGACATGATTCCACTTTAGAGGAGTCATCGTCTTGAAGCATTTTCTGTAGTCACAAGGTTATGTAACTAAGATGATGGGGAGGGAACTGAGTTATTTTTAGTTGTTGTTGAGTAGTTTATTATTTATTAGGGAGATGAATGACAGTAGGAAAATGAATGTGTGAGAGAGAGACGTCTAGAATCCTATACTGTTTGTGATGTTATTAAAGAATGTTGTGAAGGAAGAATGAAGAAGGAGAGAGGAGAAAGAAGGATTTTTTCAGTGCCTTTATCCTTGTAAATGATAAAGTAAGAGAGAGTTGTTTTTCTCGTCAAGTAATAATCTTCCTCCTCCTAGCCCATCTTGAAACTACGACCCTCCTCCTCCTCCTTCTCCCTCCTCCTTCCTCCTTCTCCCTCTGTTTTAGAGATAACACAAGCTGAGTGGTTATAATGATTAAGTACTGGACTTTCGTATCTCTCTGTCTGCCTGTTCTTCTCTGTCTGTCTGTCTTTGCCTTTCTCTCTATCTGTCTCAATTTTCTGTCTCTCTCTATCTGACTCTGTCCCCTCTCCTTCTCTTATTATCTCTCTCTGTCTCCCTCCTTTCTTAATGCTCACCCTGAGAGAGAGAGAGAGAGAGAGAGAGAGAAGAGAGAGCATCCCTCCAAAATTTCAACACCTTCCTCCTATTCTTTCTCTCCTTCCTCCTATCCCTTCTCTCCTTCCTCCTATTCTTTCTCTCCTTCCTCCTATTCCTTCTCTCCTTCCTCCTATTCCTTCCCTCCCTATTCTCCCTTCTCTCTCCTTCCCTCCTATTCCTCTTCTCTCCTTCCACCAAGAAATATTCAGGCTTCCAATCCCTTCCAACTCATACAGTCAAACACACCTATACACCCATACAGTCATACACTCAAACACACTCATCAGTCAAACACCATACAGTCAAACACACCCATACGTCATACACTCAAACACACTCATACAGTCAAACACACCCATACACTAAACACACCCATACAGTCATACACCAAACACACTCATACAGTCAACACTCATACAGTCAAACACACCCATACAGTCATACACTCAACACACTACAGTCAAACACACCCATACAGTCATACACTCAAACACACTCATACAGTCAAACACACCCATACACTCAAACACACCCATACAGTCATACACTCAAACACACTCATACAGTCAAACACTCATACAGTCAAACACACCCATACAGTCATACACTAAAACACCTCATACAGTCAAACACACCCATACACTCAAACACACCCATACAGTCATACAAAACACACTCATACAGTCAAACACACCCATACAGTCAAACACACCATACAGTCATACACCAAACACACCCATACAGTCATACACAAACACACTCATACAGTCAAACACACCCATACAGTCATACACTCAAACACACTCATACAGTCAAACACTCATACAGTCAAACACACCCATACAGTCATACACTCACACACTCATACAGTCAAACACACCCATACACTCAAACACACCCATACAGTCATACACTAACACCCACAGTCAAACACACCCATACACTCAAACACACCCATACAGTCATACACTCAAACACACCCATACAGTCATACACTCAAACACACCCATATAGTCATACACTCAAACACACCCATACAGTCATACACTCAAACACACCCATACAGTCATACACACCCATACAGTCATACACTCAAACACACCCATACACTCATACAGTCAAACACACCCATACAGTCACACAGGAAATAATTACATACACTGACATGACCAGGCATAAGACATACAATAATAACAGGAACTATACAGACTAGAGTATACATAAACACTATACACACAGGGGAATGAATACAGTCGGTGTATAATATGAAGACGAATTATTGTATGTATGATCATGAAGGGTGAATTATACATGAATTATACTGTTTGTGTGTATGACCGAGTGTATGTGTATGGGTGTATTAAAGTAATTGGTTTTTTTTTTTAGTGAGAATGAGTTGTATTATTGTTATTGTTGTTATTGTTATTATTGTTTTTATTGTTATTATTATTATTATTATTATTATTATTATTATTATTATTATTATTATCTTTGTTTTTATTCATCTTATTTTATTCTTTATATCTCCTTCCTTTCATTAAATTTAGTCTCATTTTCTCTTTCTCATTATATTTATTCCATTTTCCTTCTTCTCTTTCCTCCCGGCTGTTGTAGATATTCTTTTGTACACGATAAACACCCCAGAGCGATGATGCCTTCGCCAGCACGAGCGATCATCTGCGTCTGGTGTTGGCCTCTCCAAGCATCTACCAGCCAGTCAACAAGCTACCAGCCAATCAACAACCATCTACCAGCCAGTCAACAAGCTACCAGCCAATCAACAACCATCTACCAGCCAATCAACAACCATCTACCAGCCAATCAACAACCATCTGCCAGCCAGTCAACAAGCTACAGCCAATCAACAACCATCTACCAGCCAATCAACAGCTACCAGCCAATCAACAACCATCTACCAGCCAATCAATCAACAACCCAACCTACCAGCCAATCAACAACCATCTACCAGCCAATCAACACCATCTACCAGCCAATCAACAACCATCTACCAGCCAATCAACAACCACCTACCAGCCAATCAACAACCATCTACCAGCCAATCAACAACCATCTACCAGCCAATCAACAACCATCTACCAGCCAATCAACAACCACCTACCAGCCAATCAACAACCATCTACCAGCCAATCAACAACCATCTACCAGCCAATCAACAACCATCTACCAGCCAATCAACAACCACCTACCAGCCAATCAACAACCATCTACCAGCCAATCAACAACCATCTACCAGCCAATCAACAACCATCTACCAGCCAATCAACAACCACCTACCAGCCAATCAACAACCATCTACCAGCCAATCAACAACCATCTACCAGCCAATCAACAACCATCTACCAGCCAATCAACAACCACCTACCAGCCAATCAACAACCATCTACCAGCCAATCAACAACCATCTACCAGCCAATCAACAACCATCTACCAGCCAATCAACAACCACCTACCAGCCAATCAACAACCATCTACCAGCCAATCAACACCATCAACACCAGCCAATCAACAACCACCTACCAGCCAATCACAGGACAGAAACATCCCCCACCCCATCTCTCCTCCCTCCCTCCTCACTAGGGTTCGAACGTGGGGTCTTGAGGATTCGAATCGAGTGGTTTGCTGCTTCTCCACTGTGATGTTTTCTTCTGTTTGTATCTACCTTCTTGTTTATCGCTTTCTCTCTCTTCTTCTTCTTCTTCTTGTTCCTCTTCTTCTCTTCCTTTCTTACCTGTTTTTTCCTTCACGTCTTTAGTTGGTTAGTTGTCTCCGTTTCTTATTCCTTCCTTTATTGGCCTGTCTTAAGTAATAGTTCTTCTTGTTCTTCTTGTTCTTCTTGTTCTTCCTGTTCTTCTTGTTCTTGTTCTTGTTCTTCTTTTACGTGTTGTTATTCTTCGTCTTTTTATTGTTATTATTATTATCATTATCATTATTTTTTTATCATTATTTTTTAGTATTATTTTATTATTGTTATAATTATTATTATTATTTATTTTATTATTATTATTATTATTATTATTTCATTATTATTATTATTTTTATTATCATTATTATTATTATTATTATTATTATTATTATTATCATTATTATTATTATTATTATTATTATTATTGTTATTATTATTATTAATTATATAAATTTTATTACATTAATATCAATATAATGTACAGTTTACATAAAATATATTGGTTATGTTGTTAGAGAGAGAGAGAGAGAGAGAGAGAGAGAGACGCGCCACCCATAACACAACCCGTAGTTATATCACTGTTACATGCCTTAAAAACGGTTCATAATGTGATCACTCAGTCGATTCTCAAATGATCGTTCGTTAAATTTACCTTAGCAGCACCAGTTAGGAGACACAACACTGAGACTCTACCTTAACACCACCAGTTAGGAGACACAACACTGAGACTCTACCTTAACACCACCAGTTAGGAGACACAACACTGAGACTCTACCTTAACACCACCAGTTAGGAGACACAACACTGAGACTCTACCTAACACCACCAGTTAGGAGACACAACACTGAGACTCTACCTTAACACCACCAGTTAGGAGACACAACACTGAGACTCTACCTTAACACCACCAGTTAGGAGACACAACACTGAGACTCTACCTTAACACCACCAGTTAGGAGACACAACACTGAGACTCTACCTTAACACCACCAGTTAGGAGACACAACACTGAGACTCTACCTTAACACCACCAGTTAGGAGACACAACACTGAGACTCTACCTTAACACCACCAGTTAGGAGACACAACACTGAGACTCTACCTTAACACCACCAGTTAGGAGACACAACACTGAGACTCTACCTTAACACCATCAGTTAGGAGACACAACACTGAGACTCTACCTTAACACCACCAGTTAGGAGACACAACACTGAGACTCTACCTTAACACCACCAGTTAGGAGACACAACACAGGCTACCTTAACACCACCAGTTAGGAGACACAACACTGAGACTCTACCTTAACACCACCAGTTAGGAGACACAATAACACTGAGACTCTACCTTAACACCACCAGTTAGGAGACACAACACTGAGACTCTACAACACCACCAGTTAGGAGACACAACACTGAGACTCTATAACACCACCAGTTAGGAGACACAACACTGAGACTCTACCTTAACACCACCAGTTAGGAGACACAACACTAGAGACTACCTTAACACCACCGTTAGGAGACACAACACTGAGACTCTACCTTAACACCACCATTAGGAGACACAACACTGAGACTCTACCTTAACACCACAGGAGACACAACACTGAGACTCTACCTTAACACCACCAGTTAGGAGACACATTAACACTGAGACTCTACCTAACACCACCAGTTAGGGAGACACAACACTGAGACTCTACCTTAACACCACCAGTTAGGAGACACAACACTGAGACTCTACACCACCAGTTAGGAGACACAACACTGAGACTCTACCTCTACACCAGTTAGGAGACACAACACTGGACTCTACCTTAACACCACCAGTTAGGAGACACACTGAGACTCTACCTTAACACCACCAGTTAGGAGACACAACACTGAGACTCTACCTTACACCACCAGTTAGGGACACAACACTGAGACTCTACCTTACACCAGTTAGGAGACACAATAACACTGAGACTCTACCTTAACACCACCAGTTAGGAGACACAACACTGAGACTCTACACACACCAGTTAGGAGACACAACACTGAGACTCTACCTTAACACCACCAGTTAGGAGACACAACACTGAGACTCTACCTTAACACACCAGTTAGGAGACACAACACTGAGACTCTACTATAACACCATCAGTTAGGAGACACAATTAACACTGAGACTCTACCTTAACACCACCGGACAGGAGACACAACACTGGACTCTACCTTAACACCACAGTTAGGAGACACAACACTGAGACTCTACCTTAACACCACCAGTTAGGAGACACAACACTGAGACTCTACCTTAACACCACCAGTTAGGAGACACAATTAACACTGAGACTCTACCTTAACTAGATACCTTCACACCACCAGTTAGCACTACATACATACATACATACATACATACATACATACATACATACATACATACATACATACATACATACATACATACATATATACATACATACAGCCTCCCGCCGGTGTTGTGTTATCACGGGCTTCCCAGGGAGATAACACAGTCAACAACAGGGAGAGCGAGGCAGGGAGATAGGGAACTAGGGAGGAAGACAAGGAGCTAGGGAGGAAGACAAGGAGCTAGGGAGAGGGAGAGAGAGAGAGATAGGATGAGGGAGACATAGGGAGACAGGGAGATAGGGAGAGGTTGACAACAGTACATTAACACCAGACCAACACAACTTTCTTATCACACAATTAAATCATGTCACTGAACTCTCTTATCTAAGGTGCACTTAACTAGGTCAGGCAGGGTGGGAGTAGGTCAATCACCCAGTCAGTCCACAGTAAACTAGGTCAGGCAGGGTGGGAGTAGGTCAATCACCCAGTCAGTCCACAGTAAACTAGGTCAGGCAGGGTGGGAGTAGGTCACTCACCCAGTCAGTCCACAGTAAACTAGGTCAGGCAGGGTGGGAGTAGGTCAATCACCCAGTCAGTCCACAGTAAACTAGGTCAGGCAGGGTGAGATGGGTCAATCACCCAGTCGGTCCACAGTAAACTAGGTCCCAGAGCGGGGTGGGAGTGGGTCAATCACCCAGTCAGTCCACTAAACTAGGTCAGGCAGAGATTGGGGAGTGGGTCAATCACCCAGTCAGTCCACAATATAAGCTGGGTCAGGCAGGGTGGGAGTAGGTCCAATCCACCCAGTCAGTCCACACTAAACTAGGTCGGGCAGGGTGGGGTGGGTCCAATCACAGTCAGTCCACTAAACTAGGTCAGGCAGGGTGGGAGTGGGTCAATCACCCAGTCAGTTCACAGTAAGCCTAGGTCAGGCAGGGTGAGGGTAGGTCAATCCCAGTCAGTCCCACACTAAACCTAGGTCAGGCAGGGTGGGAGTAGGTCCATTACCCAGTCAGTCCACAGTAAACTAGGTCAGGCAGGGTGGGGAGTGGTCCAATCACCCAGTCAGTCTACATTAAACTAGGTCAGGCAGGGTGGGAGTAGGTCAATCACCCAGTCAGTCCACACTAAACTAGGTCAGGCAGGGTGGGAGTAGGTCAGTCACCCAGTCAGTCAGTCAGTCTATAGTAAGCTAGGTCAGACACTATGACACAACTGACGAAGGCTTATGACAACCTAACCTAACCTAACCTAACCTAACCTAACCTAACCAGATGATTGAATACCCTAATGATACCTGAAGGAGGTTAGGTTAGGTTTAGGTTAGGTTAGAAGAAGAAGAAGAAGAAGGAGGAGGAGGAGAATAAAGAAGAAGAACAAGAAGAACAAGAGGAAGAACAAGAAGAAGAAGAAGAAGAGGAAGAAGAAGAAGAAGAAGAACAAGAGGAAGAACAAGAAGAGGAAGAAGAACAAGAGGAAGAACAAGAAGAAGAAGAAGAACAAGAGGAAGAACAAGAAGAAGAAGAAGAACAAGAGGAAGAACAAGAAGAAGAAGAACAAGAGGAAGAACAAGAAGAAGAAGAAGAAGAAGAACAAGAAGAAGAGGAGAAGAAGAACAAGTAACCAACCACCATTATCGTTATCTCTCTACAACAGCTTATCAGTATTATAGATAGTGACTCAGACCAGCCCAAAATACCCCCCCCCCTCCCCACTTATCTTTAGGAGGCGGGGTGGAAGATACAGGGAGGAGGGGGTGGGAGGGGTAGGGAGTTTAGAAATCCGTTAATACCGTTGAAAAAAATCCGTTAATACCGTTAAAAAAAATCCGTTAATACCGTTAAAAAAATCCGTTAATACCGTTGAAAAAAATCCGTTAATACCGTTGAAAAAAATCCGTTAATACCGTTGAAAAAAATCCGTTAATACCGTTAAAAAAAATCCGTTAATACCATTGAAAAAATCCGTTAACCAAATACCGTTAAAATAAGATAAAATCCGTTAGTTAACCTCCAAACGGCTGGGAGTCAAACGAATCTTTCTAAATAAGGAAATAAAAAAAAACTCTTAAAGGATAACACCGATAGATTGTGGTGTTATCTACGGTAATCTTATGAGGAACTGATAACTGTGTGAGATAACTGTAAGGGGTGACTTCTTCTGCACACACACACAGTACAAAATGAGATTCATTAACCAACAAGACCAAAAAGTAGCATAAAGTAGCAATAAGTAGCAAAAGTAACGAAAAGTAACAAAAGTAGCAAGTAAAAAAAAAGTAGCAAGTAACAAAAAAGTAACATAAAGTAACAAAAAATAGCAAAAGTAACAAGTAACAAAAGTAGCAAGTAACAAAAAGTAGCAAGTAACAAAAAAGTAGCAAAAAGTAGTGGTGAATAGCCATACAAAATATATCCAAGGGAAAGTATATATTTTTTTTGTCCATTAAAATAGTTTTCATATAATAATAAATTATTCATATATATATAGGCGTCATATGTAGGGTGACCCGGAAAAAAATATCTCTCCCTTCCTGCTCCCTGCTTGCTCCCTATCTCCCTGCCTGTTCCCTGTGTTCCTGCCTACTCCCTGCTCTGCCTCCCTCCCTTATCCCTGCCTCTCTCCCTGCCTCCAAACTCACAGTGTCTGAGGAAGTAGGCAGGGAGGGAAGCAGGGAGGGAAGCAGGGAGGGAAGCAGGGAGGGAAGCAGGGAGGGAAGCAGGGAGAGACATTTTTCTGGGATCACTCTACAGCAGATAGACATAGGAAGAACACAGTCGATGCATTATACACCAGGACAGTCGATGCATTATACACCAGGACAGTCGATGCATTATACACCAGGACAGTCGATGGATTATACACCAGGACAGTCGATGCATTATACACCAGGACAGTCGATGCATTATACACCAGGACAGTCGATGCATTATACACCAGGACAGTCGATGCATGATACACCAGGACAGTCCATGCATTATACACCAGGACAGTCGATGCATTATACACCAGGACAGTCCATGCATTATACACCAGGACAGTCCATGCATTATACACCAGGACAGTCGATGCATTATACACCAGGACATCGATGCATTATACACCAGGACAGTCGATGGCCCACAGGACAGTCGTGCATTATACTGGGACAGTCGATGCATTATACACCAGGACAGTCGATGCATTATACCTGGACAGTCGATGCATTATACCAGACAGTCGATGCACGTTGCGCCACCAACCAGGACAGTCGATGCATTGTACAGCAGGACGGTCGATGCGTATACACCAGGACAGTCGATGCGGCGTTATACACCAGGACGGTCGATGGTACACACCAGGACGGTCGATGCATTATACACCAGGATGATCGATGCATTATACACCAGGACAGTCGATGCATTATACACCAGGACAGTCGATGCATTATACACCAGGACAGTCGATGCATTATACAGGACAGTCGATGCATTATACACCAGGACAGTCGATGCATTATACACCAGGACAGTCGATGGATGATATAGGGGAACATTATCGATGAATCATTATAATATATAAGAACGCACCACAGTTTATTAACATAAAATATAGGAACATCTTATAACAGGGTCTAGTGACACATAAACGGACCTCGAAATGAACTCACTTTGTTTCTACCGTCCCACGACTGTCTCGAAGCACTGAGGGCTATTTCGAAGCTTTGAGTACCGTTTCGAAGCTTTGAGTACCGTTTCGAAGCTTTGAGTACCGTTTTGAAGCTTTGGGTATCGTTTTGAAGCTTTGAGTATCGTTTTGAAGCCCTAAGCACCATTTCGAAGCTCTGAGCACCATTTTCAAGCTTTGAGTACTGTCCCCAAACCCCTGAGTAATAATCCGAACCCTGTGAACACCTTCCTGAAACTCTAAACATTAATTGGGTAATGAGAATATCGTCTGAGTGCTGTCTCGAACACTATGAGCACTGTGTTGAACCTCTAAACACTGTATTGAAGCCCTGACCACTGTTTGAAGCCCTGACAACTGTTTTGAAGTCATGACCACTTTTTTGAAGCCCTGACCACTGTTTTGAAGCTCCCATTAATGTCTCGAACACTATGAGCACTGTGTTGAACCTCTAAACACTGTATCGAAGCCCTGACCACTGTTTTGAAGTCATGCAGAGTCCATGACCACTGTTTTGAAGCCCTGACCACTGTTTTGAAGCCCTGACCACTTTTTTAAAGCTCCTATTGCTGTCTCGAACACTCTAAGCACTGTGTTGGACCCCTAAACACTACTTCAAAAGCTCTAATCACTGTTTCAAGTTCTAAACACTTTCCTTCGAACACTCTAAGTATGTTTCCAAAACTTTGAGTAGCGTTTCGAATCTTTTGAACCTAGTTTCGATCTTCTAAACACCATCTTTGAACCACTGAACAACAGTTACGAATTCACTGATAAGCATCCCGAAGTTCCGTATCGAATCCTTTGAGTATCGCTTCGAATCTCTGTTGATGATGGTTCTGAAACCTATGAACAGATTTGAACCTCTGTGAATCTTCCCAAGCCTCCTTTAGACACCGACTAAACCCACAACCAATCACTGTCTCGAAACACAGGAGACCCACCAATCACTGTCTCGAAACACAGGAGACCCACCAATCACTGTCTCGAAACACAGGAGACCCACCAACCACTGTCTCGAAACACAGGAGCCCCACCAATCACTGTCTCGAAACACAGGAGACCCACCAACCACTGTCTCGAAACACAGGAGACCCACCAATCACTGTCTTGAAACACAGGAGACCCACCAATCACTGTCTCGAAACACAGGAGCCCCACCAATCACTGTCTCGAAACACAGGAGACCCACCAATCACTGTCTCGAAACACAGACTCGAAACATTCCAAACCCACTGTCAATATTTTCCTTGTCAAGTGAATGTTGTTCAGAGTGTATCCATGAGTCAATCAGACACACTTACTAAAAGATATACACTTACACTTACACTTCCCTTCTATAAATTATCTTGTATTTCAATGATTAAACACCGCAACGCTATAACTGGAGGGGTTAGGTTAGGTTCGGTTTTAACTATTTTGTAATACCTTTTAGTTATGTTGGCGCCTTAGGTCAATATTACGCCATTTTGGACAATATCAACAATTATTTTGGACTATTTAACACATGAACCCTTGAGAATCGTTTCACTGACAACAAAAACAATAATATATAACTACTTCTCAGATCAGATGGCGGGGGGGGGAGGGGTCACCACTTTCTGGGCCCCTTGACCCCTTGAGTGACGATGACTTAACCCCACCTTGAGTACAGTGTCATCGTAATCAAAGAAATAAGTCATCGTACTCAAGGGGTAAAGTCATATTTAAAAAGGTATCCTGCCAACTCAGAGGAATATATCTCGTTAACCATGATAGTTCAATACTTAAGACTAAAACCCGTTACATTTACACACACATATGTTTAATGGTAATAATAATAGCATGATAGAGGCAGGAGAGAGCCGGCAGGATAGACAGGCTGGTGGGCGGCAAGGTGGTGTTGTGTGGTCAGTCAGAGGGACACGAGTTGTGTCTGTCCCCTGGTAAGGTAGATCTCATTGCTTCGACACATCTTCAAATCCACATCAGGTGATAATATCAACCTCAACCTCCTCCACTGCTAGCTGAACCATCCATCCATCCACCATTCCACCCTCCATCTCTCCACCTCTCCCTGTGGAAACATTTAAAAACATGTTAACATAACGGGAATAGAACAACAAGGGTAAAGTTCTCCCTACCTGCTGACGTGTGGTGAGAATACTCTTCGTTCTGAAGTACCAGTAGATGGCCTGGGCACCACAGAACAACACCACGGAGAGGAGTATCACAGCGTGCCAGTTCTGCTGTAGGATGAACACAGCAATGAGGGCCAAGTCTGCGAGGAGCAACAGAGGCGATAACATAGCCACAACCACGGGTAGCCTCAATACCCGCCTCCACGATTCTCCATTCTCGTTCTCCATCGCCCACGTAGTCTAGGCTGAGCTTCACAGGCTGTCCTAGAATAACTGGGACTACCTTTACCTGCCCTTTATATAACTTATTGGGTAATGGATTAACAGGTAGAGTACAGGTCATCCCAGGTGAAGGATGTTACTGGATAGACGTGATAACTCTACTCAGCATGAAGCTCGACTGCTGAGGGTGACGTGACGTGGTGACCGAGGGGGCTGACTCCAAGACACCGCGCATGCGTACAACACCTCGTGGCTAGGAACATGTGACGTCACGGCCTACATCAGCTACTAGCGCCTCACGTTCTCCCCCTCAACAACCTCCCCCAATCCCCCCCCTCTACCCCCTCCCTACCCTCCACCCCCCCAAGATAACATACTCCGGCAAGATAACACTCGACTCACGCATGCTTGACGATACCAAGGAACTACCCACTCAAGTACACTTATACAAACACACTTATACACACACACGCTCAAGTACAGATACTTCACTACACCTGTATAATGACCACCACACCTGTATAATGACCACCACACTAGTATAATAACCACCACACCTGTATAATTACCACCACACTAGTATAATAACCACCACACCTGTATAATGACACCCACATCTGTATAATGACCACCACACCTGTATAATGACCACCACACAGTATAATAACCACCACACCTGTATAATGACCACCACACCTGTATAATGACACCCACATCTGTATAATGACCACCACACCTGTATAATAACCACCACACCTGTATAATGACCACCACACCTGTATAATGACACCCACACCTGTATAATGACCACCACACTTGTATAATGATCAGGTAGGCAACGCGGGTGTATATATTTCACCTGTTATCATTATCAATATTAATAATTAGGAAGTTTATCGACATTCAGACGGACACACATGGCGGGGTTTTCCACAGGTAGATAGTGACTGATTAGAGAACCAGCTGTGTCGCGTCTCAACCAGCTGTGGTGTGTGTTAACCAGCTGTGTCGCGTCTGAACCAGCTGTGGTGTGTGATAACCTTAACTGATAGACAGAAACAACATTCCAATTTGAGGTCAATGATTTGGCGTTTTTCGCGAGGTTGTGGAAAATTTTCGCGAGTTGTTCTGTCTCTCTTAAGCCTCGCCAAACTTTCCACAGAACTATTTGTCTGTTTGTCGATACCAGGAGTCGACGCTGCTCAGATCAACAGAGGAGGGATTACCTAACCTAACCTAACCTAACGCTTATAGACATGAGAGAGAGAGAGAGAGTATGAGTTTAGTGGTCTTGTGGAGAGAGAGAGAGAGAGAGAGAGAGAGAGAGAGCCAAACCCGGAAGTCATCACCTTAACTACCCACCAAGTTATTATCTATGGTGTATAGTTCACATTGAGACACAGTTGACCTTGACCACACAGTGTGATAGTACACCCGAGAGAGAGAGAGAGAGAGAGAGAGAGAGAGAGAGAGAGAGAGAGAGAGAGAGAGAGAGAACATAAGAATGGAGGACACTGCAGCGGGCCATACTGGACAGTCCCCTTTACACCCAACCCCTATCGCTCATATATCCATCCAACCTGTGTTTGAAGCTATCCAGCGTGTTAGAGTTAATGATGATGTTTGGTAACTTGTTCCACTCGTCCACTACTCTATTTCCAAACCAATGTTTACCTATCTCGCGCCTAAATCTAAATTTGTCTAATTTAAAACCATTGTTACGAGTTCTCTCCTGGTTGGATAGTTTGAGTACCTTTGTAATGTCACCTTTGTTCAGCCCTGACTTCCCCTTATACACCTCTATCAGGTCGCCCCTCACTCTACGTCTCTCGAGGGAGTGCAAATTAAGATGCTTTAACCTGTCTCTGTACTCAAGGTTCCTAATGCCCGGGATTAGTCTTGTCATTCTCCTCTGGATTCTTTCCAAGGATTCTATATCAATTCTGTAGTACGGTGACCAGAATTGAACTGCGTAATCCAGGTGTGGTCTCACAAGCGCAAGATATAGTTTTAGGATGACCTCACTAGTCTTGTAACTAACACTCCTTTGTATGAACCCAAGTACTTTATTAGCCTTGTTTCGAGCAAATACACATTGTTTACTTG
>NW_024727827.1:80000-85000 GCF_018991925.1 Homarus americanus | reverse complement strand
TGGTGGTGTTGGAAGTGGAGTGGAAGGTGGTGTAAGGTGGTGTCAGGTAAATGGTGATATCTTGTCATCTAGCCTCTGTAAACCGTATTTATTCCGTTCCTTATATCCAGCGTCTTGTCTGGTGTCCTCTGACGTGTTTGTGTCACGCAAGAACTGATATCTGTGAAGCACTGCGTCACTGGAAATGCTCGATGTGTGTGACGCAACATTGAGTAATTTAACATCCGGGTTAGGGTTAAGGCATTGTCTACCTCACCTGTTATATTGTCTACCACACCTGTATTGTCTACCACAGTCTACCATCTACACTACTCTGCCATCTACCACAATACAGTAGTTTATAGTACAGTAGTTGGGTCATTACAGTAAAACCTGAAGTGTATTTATAAAACTTTTATTAATCGATATAATAAAGTTTATACTCTTATTTAAGGTAATAATATATAATAATAGTAAGTAATAGAAGGTAATAGAAGTAACTAAACGCCTTAAATTACCCAAATACAAGAATAATTAAGGTGTTTTATTATTTATACCAACAGATGGCTGAGTAGTAGTCCAATGGCTTGATATGAAATTCGTCTTTGGGAAATATAATTAAAATCTAACACTAAAACACTAAATACCTGGATTATATTAATGTTCTAGTTATTAATGTTATAATTGGTGTTATTACTAGGTTATTGTTCATTTATATTATTTGAATAACCTAAAAAAATAAACTTGAATCGATAACCTGAAAAAATAATGTCTTTTTATTTAATTATTTGTTTTATTTTAATTCGGTGTTAAATAAAACGATAGTTATTTGTTTATTTTATGAGGTATTGTTTATTTGAACTATAAACTGTGAGGGTAAATTATTTATATCTGAAGACAATAATAAATGGATTTGGCTTACGTGAACAGGCAAGACGCTCTGCTGTTGCCTGATCCCTGAATTATGACCTCACTATAGCCTTATACCTGACACTTATACCTGACACTTATACCTGACACTTATACCTGACACTTATACCTGACACTTATACCTGACACTTATACCTGACACTTATATCTGACACTTATACCTGACACTTACACCTTACACCCTCACACTTACACCTTACACCCTCACACTTACACCTTACACCCTCACACTTACACCTTACACCCTCACACTTACACCTTACACCCTCACACTTACACCTTACACCCTCACACTTACACCTTACACCCTCACACTTACACCTTACACCCTCACACTTACCTTACACCCTCACACTTATACCTTACACCCTCACACTTACACCTTACACCTCACACTTACACCTTACACCCTCACACTTACACCTTACACCCTCACACTTACACCTTACACCCTCACACTTACACCTTACACCCTCACACTTACACCTTACACCCTCACACTTACACCTTACACCCTCACACTTACACCTTACACCCTCACACTTACACCTTACACCCTCACTCTTACACCTTACACCCTCACACTTACACCTTACACCCTCACACTTACACCTTACACCCTCACACTTATACCTGACACTTGTACTTACATCATCGGACAAATCTTGTAAATATAAACAGTAATTTATTTCCGGTTTTACACCAGTTGTCACAGAAGAAGAGAGGATCATATAACATTGGTTGCCAACAGCGTGAAGATGACTGCACCAGCTGTAAATAAAGCCAACAGCAGGACTTTACACGCCATGTTAAGGTGAGCGCCTCTCTCTGGTGGTGACCTGAGGCTCTCTTGGCTGGCGTCCTGTTCACTTCTGCTGGAGACGAGAGAGTAGAGAGTGTGCTGGGTCCTCTTCTGCTGCAGGCAGTTCACCATCATGTTAACCATGACGATGATGAAGCACAGGCTGATCAATGAGGCGTACCACATGTCTAACAGCCTGTAGTAGGGCGTACTGACGTAGAAACCTGAGATCTGGGAGAAGAGAGCTGCCAGCACTAACAGCGCTCCTAAGGACACCATGATCCTGTCGGTGAAGGACCCGAGGGGGAAGAACAGGCTGGAGTAACAGATGATCACCACAAGAACACTAGGAGCCAAGGTGTTCAGTATATGGTATTCAAACTCACTCCTGAGGTGCACGGTGAGGGTGCCACAAGAACTCTCATTCTCAAAGGTTATACCCAGCAACCGGTACCCTAGGAGCCGCCTCGTCTTACTCACGTAGTTAACTCTTCCTGTAGGATGTTGTGCCTGTAGTCTATCCTCCATATTGAAGGATTTCATGTAGAAGGATACGTTACATTCATAATTTCCGTAAGGGTAGAGGTAAGGCTCACCATAACACGGCGATTTGAGACGTAACTGTTGGTTCATATAGATGAGTGTGTCCGCCCCGTGCCTCACTCTACCTGATAGGAAGAAACAGAATAATAACCTTGTTAGTGTGTGTTAGTGTGTGTGTGTGTGTGTGTCAGTCAAAACTCGTCCAGGAAAGCTTTGAGTGAATTCAGCTTGAGGAGGAGGAGGATATTAGGCTCGTATCTTATCAGTATTATCAATAGTCTTCAATATTTTCTTTAATGGGAAGATTATGTTCCAACCATTAACAATTACTTTACAAACTACAGATTATGTGAGGTGTTACTAAGGGATACTCACCCATAAGAGGGTCGTTTAGGTCGTATCTGGTGTTGAGGTCGTTCACGTAACAGCCTCTTTGATCCACCCTCAAGTTGATCTCTCCACCTGTGCCGTCACCTGCCCGCCCACCTACTTCAGGGTACCAGATTCTCGAGCAAGGGAACACCGTAAGTCTCGGGCCGTCCCATATACGAAGTCTTGGGTCGTGCCAGCAGAGAGTAATGGTCATGTCAACAACAGCTGTCTCAGGCGTAGTGGAGATTTCTTGGATGTTGTTCACGGTGAACATATAAGATACTTGTATAGGCTCGTTGTTGCTATTGGTTGGTGGTGTGAGAGTGTCGTAATCATGGGGGCGCTCCACTAACCTCTCTTGACACCTCTCTTCGTCACTGCCGTCTGGGAAGTCGTGGATACTGTTACACCGTCGTGATCTTGGGAGACAGTGGCCACTATGGGAGGAGAACTGGGCCATAGTGCAGGAGGTGAGGGTGAGGGTGGTGGTGGTATGGCCACAGTACCAGAGGTGTCGTCCTACTGGCCACGGGTCAGAGGTCAGCCGCCAGGTGTGACGGTGGACACGGGAACTTAACACCCACCAACCATCTGTTAGGGTGATCTGGGAAGTGTCCACACCCTGGAAGTAACTACTGCCGTCAGACAGTGTCCTCAAGAAGAAGTATCGGTCAAACTGCGGCACGTCACCGTAAAGAGTGTACCTCAGCCACACAGGAGCCCCACACACACTACACTCCAGGTCGTCAAGACAAGACCGTGAACCAATGGTCCCGTTCACCAGTAAGGTGGGGCACCGAGCTGCTAATGGTCCGGGGTCCTGGTGGTCGTGGCCCAGCCAGGAGACGTGGAGGTCGTCTGTGATGCACGTCTTATCTGCCACCGTCACCCGGCCATAGGTCGCTTCTTGACGGGTGGCGACGTGTCCCCCGAGTGACTGACAGGTGTCCCGTGTCTTGGTGTAGCCACCAGGCACCTTCACCCAGTGGGTGTGGCTACCCCCTGAGCAGAACTCCTCTTGGTTGTAGTCAACCCTCAAGAGGTGTCCAACACCCCGCCAGGTGTGGCCCAGGATGGAGGAGGCCACACTATCAGAGACCAGAGTGTCGCAGGTGGCCAGGTTAGGGAGTTTGAGGCGAGGCCACTCCGCCACCACCAACACGGCGGCCACATCACCGACGAAGGTGGGAGTCTTGGTGTCCCTGAGAGGCGCCCCTAGACACAGCTTGTAGCCCCTCCTGGTGTAGTCAACACTGTGCACGGTTTTGACATTCAGAAATTCTCCACGTAGGGCGGCCCACACCTGTAATGTGTAGACAAGGGTAAGGTCACACATACACACACACACACACACACACACACACACACACACACACACACACACACACATGGGTGAAGGCACACAGCCAGACTGAGAGCCTCACCTGGGTGTACCCGGAGTGGTAGCCGACACACACAGGGTTCCAGGCGTCAGGGAGGAGTCTGGCGTTGAACACGAACTGGTTGTGTCGTACAGTCAACCTCAACTCGTACTTGTATATCTCTGTAAGGTGAGTAGGTGTTAACAGCTCATTAACGTAAACAATCAGTGGTTCACCTCAACATTATTCTACCCCCTAACCTAATCTACCCTAACCCAACCTAACCTAACCTAACCAAACCTAACCAAACCTAACCTAACCTAACCTACCCTAACCCAACCTAACCTAACCTAACCAAACCTAACCTCACCAACGTCTCCAGGTAACTATAGGTGTGTAATCAACAGGTAAAATAAACTAGGAGAACTAATCATCAGGTGACCTCATTTATTTATTACATAAAGTGTTTTGTAAAAATCTTATGATTAGTAGGAATTTGTGTACAGGTATTGAATATTTAATTACAGGTGCATGTACAGTCCCCTTCACTAGTGTGTTTACAGGGGCTCGTCATATAGCCTAGGTACAGTCCCCTTCACTAGTGTGTTTACAGGGGCTCGTCATATAGCCTAGGTACAGTCCCCTTCACTGGTGTGTTTACAGGGGCTCGTCATATAGCCTAGGTACAGTCCCCTTCACTAGTGTGTTTACAGGGGCTCGTCATATAGCCTAGGTACAGTCCCGTTCACTAGTGTGTTTACAGGGGCTCGTCATATATCCTAGGTACAGTCCCCTTCACTAGTGTGTTTACAGGGGCTCGTCATATAGCCTAGGTACAGTCCCCTTCACCAGCGCGTTTACAGGGGATCGTCATATAGCCTAGGTACAGTCCCCTTCACTAGTGTGTTTACAGGGGCTCGTCATAGCTCAGGCACAGTCCCTCTACTAGTGTGTTTACAGGGGCTCGTCGCATAGCCTAAGTACAGTCCTTCACTAGTGTGTTTACAGGGGCT
>NW_024727827.1:0-75000 GCF_018991925.1 Homarus americanus | reverse complement strand
CTTTAATATATTCCTTCTGAGAACTCGGGGAGCGTATATACTGCGTAGAGAGTTGTAGGGACTAAATGCGTAGATGTAGAGAGGGTAGAGAGGGAAAGAGAGGGAAGGTTTTGGATGTTGTAGAAGCTTATTTAAGAACGGTGGTGATAGGTTAGGCAAGAGAGAGTGATGGTGACTGTGTGTGTCTGTGTTCAAGGTGTTAATTGTTATTGGGAGACTGGAGGTGTTGTTTTATTTTTTTGGTGTAATATTTATGAGTGTGTTGGTGGCCAGGGAAGAGTGTGTGTGTGTGTGTGTGTGTCGTAGGATGAAGCGGGAGTATAGGTTCGGTCTAATCATTTGCCAAGTTTGACTCCACTATCGTTGTCTAAGTCACCATGAATCTGTGTGTAGCCGCCAAGGTGTCGTCAGTGAAGAGTGTGGCAGTAAAATTGGTGTGCGAGAGAGGCTGTGATGTCGTGATACCAGGCAGTCACGTGAGGAGGGGGGAGGGAGGGAGAGAGAGGGGGGACTGTGTTGGCAAAAGCTGGGATGATGGCAGCGTCAACTTGTGTGCCTTGTGTCTTGGTGTGGCTGCTGACAGTTACTTGGGGCTGTCAACCTTCTATTCAAGGTCATTCTTAAGGATTTTTCTTCAGGTGTGTCGTCGTATTGTTGGTCAGGTGTCTCGCTATGGATAAGTTTCTTTACGCCATTTGTCTCTGTCTACCCAGCAGCAGTAATTGGGGACCTGGATGTTAATCGATTTGTGGATCGTGTTCCGGGGTAATGGTTAGCCAGTGCAGTTGGAGAGTTGTCCGGTCTTCTTGGAGTATTCCTTGACACTGGGTCATGCAGCTCGTTAATTTAGGTTGTGGTTGTTGTGTTGGTGACAGCTTCTTCACCTTGTAGCCGGTGACAGCAAGCAATCAATATGTGTGTGTGTGTGTGTGTGTGTGTGTGCGTGCGTGTATTTGTGTGTGTGTGTGTGTGCGTGTATGTGTGTGTGTGTGTGTGTGCAAGTTACTGTATACTGTATTTCTATGAATACTTATCGTTCGTGTAGTGCGAAATTAATATATCCTGTACAACTATATTAAAAGTAACAAGTTTTAACTATAAATTTTACCTTAACTATCAATTTTTCGTATATTGTACAAAAAATTATCAAAATACTTAGGAAATGTTTGAAAATTTAGCAAGAAAAAATAGTACTTTTAGTTAATGCCATATTGTCAGTCATTTAAATAAAAACCCCAAATAGATTACCTTTAAAGACATCTCATTTAATTATCACATTATTATTACTATGTTGTGTTAATGGAGATTTTAAAGTTGGCAAAAGATGTCTTCATAATTATATACATTTAGTCAACTCTGTCATTTTGTTGTTCATGTCCTATCCAGTTATATGATTGTCATTTGAAAATTATATTGTGAATAAAAGCATAATTAGGAGAAAAAATACTCAGTATAGTTATATTTATTGATATTTACTTGAATATAAAACCAAATGATAATATTCACAGGAGCTGAACCTCGTCGCCAATATTTGTTTACATTTGGGCAATAACTTTTTCCTGAGCACCAAAGGAAGAGTGACGTCATAGATCTGTGTCGTCACGGAATATTTAACCATCCTGATTCACTATATAAAATACATATATATTCATGAACAGACATAGATTAAACTGGGAATGATATATTTTTAGAATATTTTAAAGTGTAAAGTTTATATACAGATTAAAGTCATATTTGTATTTAATCGTGAGGAGATATTTTCATTGTCTATAAGTATTTTGAGAAAAAAATCGCCCCTAAAAGCTATAACTTACTGTAAAAAGATAAAATAAATAAAATTAATTATATTCAAAATTTTTAAAAGTAAATATTATTCAGACATTCTCTAAATATTTTGTAATAAGTATTTTCTAATTTATACATATATATATGTTCCTACTGGTTCTATAATCAAGAATATTTAATAGATTTTCATATATATATCATAAATGAATAAACTTATATATATAGAATAAAATAAAAAAAACCTTTCAGTTAAGAGTAATGATAAAATACCCATAGGTGAATGACGTCAGAGGAACCTCCAGGTGTGGCCCGGGAAACACTCAGTACCTACCACTAGCCGCCGCCGTGGTGGACAGAACATCGTAGTAGTGACCACTTTTAGCCTAGTTATTTTTAACCCTATAACGTATTTTTTTACCAGTTGGAACCCTTAACAACTACACAATAGCTATGACGGGTTCAAATAACGAAAACTGTGAGAACAAAAGCACAGTTGCTCGCCGGCGTTGGAAGATATTGGCAGAGGTTGGTGAAGTGATCTTGACTAGGTTCCCTCCCTCACTCAGGTGTTAAATTACCACTCGAGTTAATTATGACCTTCCTGGTGTTTGTGTGCCATGGCAGGTGTGTTTGGGTGTTTGGGTGTTTGTGGATAGGATGTATTTATCTATCCATTTTGATAAGGGATGGAGGGATTGTATTTTGTATCTATTAATAGCAATAATATGAAAGAGTTTTAACACATGATATCACAGAAGGACGTATGTGTGTGTTTGCGTGTGTTTGCGTGTGTTTGCGTGTGTGTGGTCATTTAAACATGTCAATTAAACACAAGAAATGTTAGAAAATAAACAACATTTTATCTCTAGTAACATAACACTGAATTAAGTAGTTAAATACAGAATATCCTTATAGGTAGTGTGTGTGTGTCGTGCTGGTATCAGGTAACAGCAATAACTGGCCAAATCTGTACCACACCTACAGTATACCACCTCTATACCACACATATACCACCTCTATACCACACCTATACCACCTCTATACCACACCTATACCACCTCTATACCACACCTATACCACCTCTTTACCACCTCTATACCACCTCTATACCACCTCTATACCACCTCTATACCACCTCTATACCACCTCTATACCACCTCTATACCCTCTGTCACCACACCTGTACACCTCTATGCCACCTCCTATGCCACATCTATACCACACCTATACCACACCTATACCACACCTATACCACCTCTATACCACACCTATACCACCTCTATACCACACCTATACCACCTCTATACCACACCTATACCACCTCTATACCACCTCTATACCACACCTATACCACACCTATACCACCTCTATACCACCTCTATACCACCTCTATACCACACCTATACCACACCTATACCACACCTATATCACCTCTTATACCAATTCTATACCACCTCCTCTATACCACACCTATACCAATTCTATACCACACCTATACCACCTCTATACCACCTCTATACCACACCTATACCACCTCTATACCACACCTATACCACCTCTATACCACACCTATACCACCTCTATACCACCTCTATACCACACCTATACCACCTAACCAGTACTCAACACCTCACACACTTTGGAAATAAAACTCATATTTCTAATTAACGAAAACTAATCTTACGAGTTCTTTAGGATATATTAATCTGGTCCATTGGATGATATATATTTCCTAAACTAACTTGATTTTAGTAAAGAAAAAAAAAGAGATACAGAATGAAAGAAAGAATGAAAGAAAGAATAAAAGGAAAAAAAGAAAGAACGGATTTCACTACATTTTTTAATTTCAACTTAAAACAGACTAGATTGAAATTGTGTTTATATTACTCAGGTAGTGGAGAGGAAGCTGTGTGTGGGTGTGTGGGTGTGTGTGTGTGTGGGTGTGGGGTGTGTGTGGTGTGTGTGTGTGTGGGTGTGTGTGTGTGGGTGTGTGTGTGTTGTGTGTGTGTGTGTGTGTGTGTGTGTGTGTGTGTGTGTGTGTGTGTGTGTGTGTTGCTCTTGTCATTAACGTTATGGTATATTTTAATCCTTCAAGATGTATATAACCATTTTATATCATACATATCTGTCTCTGTATGTATGACTGTATACATATCTGTCTGTATGTATGACTGTATACATATCTGTCTGTATGTATGACTGGATGACCTCTTGTCTGGTGTTTCTGTTCATTAACCTGTAGTCTACCTTAATTAGGACTAATGCACATAAATAAATAATCCTGTCAAAAAATTATTGTTAAAATTCTGTTGTAAATGTAACTTCCTTTTCCTTGTTAATTACTGACCTTGTTAATTACCGACCTTGATAATTAATGACCTTGTTAATTACTGACCTTGATAATTACTGACCTTGTTAATTACTGACCTTGTTAATTACTGACCTTGTTAATTACTGACCTTGTTAATTACTGACCTTGATAATTACTGACCTTGTTAATTACTGACCTTGTTAATTACTGACCTTGTTAATTACTGACCTTGATAATTACTAAGACCATTTTGTAAGAATTTTTTGGTATTGCTGTTTTCTTTAATTGTGCTATAAATTTTATTTTATATTTTAAATATACCAATGATGTGGTTAGGTTAGGTTAGATTACTTAATTAGTTTGGTTAGGTTAGACTAATGACAGTTATTAGTAAGTTACCTTAATAATAGTAAGATTAGCAGTACAGTACTAGCCAATAATTTCTTCCTATTAATAAACAAATTCCATTGCTAGCTTTTGTCAGCCGGCCAGAAGTATGGATCCCACGGCCACCACTTGTTATTTATTGAGTGTGTGAGGCAGGGCAGGTGTGTGAGGTAGGGTAGGTGTGTGAGGTAGGGTAGATGTGTGAGGTAGGGTAGGTGTGTGAGGTAGGGTAGGTGTGTGAGGTAAGGCAGGTGTGTGACGTAGGGCCGGTGTGTGAGGTAAGGCAGGTGTGTGAGGTAGGGCAGGTGTGTGAGGTAAGGTAAAAAGTATACACAAGTTGAGTCAGTATACACTAGAGTCAGTATACACTAGAGTCAGTATACACTAGAGTCAGTATACACAAGTTGAGTCAGTATACACTAGAGTCAGTATACACTAGAGTCAGTATACACTAGTTGTGTCATTATCATTAATTCAATTGACCATCGGCATAAACTGTTAAACTGGTGTCCATTTATTGAAGGAACTGCCAGGTCAGGTTAGGTTACGTTACGTTAGGGTTACGTTAGGTTAGGGTTAGGTTACGTTAGGTTAGGGTTAAGTTACGTTAGGTTAGGGTTAGGTTACATTAGGGTTACGTTAGGTTAGGTGAGGTAGATATATAGATACTTTATGTTATAGAGAAGTGATGTTATCCCTATATTTGGCTTCACTGGATAATATAAAACTTGGAAACATTTCAAAGTGTGACAGTCACCCATATAAGACCCCCTCCCACGTATAACTTAACGATACACTTAACGACACAATAACAGTGCTCCATCATTACAGGCACTACAGAGAACCAGTGCCAGGGATGCCTCGCCAGACAGTGCCTCGACCAGAAAGTTCCAATCTTTCGGTCTGTTGTCTTTCGATTCTCTTGGGCAAGATTTCTATTCCGTCAGATGCATCAACTGGGACTTGAAAGTTACAGTAAGGTGAGAGATAGAGATAGTTAGAGATAGTTAAGTGGTGTTCTATTATTGTCTCTTATTAATAGTATAACAACAGTTGCTATTGAACGATGACATAGTAGTTTAATTAATTTATATGTTTATTTATTTTTTTAGATTCCTGCATTATTATTATTATTTATTTTCATCCATAATGAGATGCATATTTGGCTAATGTATATAACATTGTAGATTTTAGCATAAATAACAGTGTTTTCTTTAAATAATACAAAATATTCATAATCTTGCATAATTAGATATATTATGTTGGATTATTCATGAATTATTTACAATTATCAATTATTATCAGGTTATTTTTATAATTTCAGTAATGGATGTTGCCTGCTATTTTTTACCATTCAATGCACATCTAAGTAGTTATGCCTATTTCTCCACACTATCTTTTATCTAATCAGTATGGCATTTTTTTTTTGTTAATTGACTGCCATTAACCTATGCCTTAGAATTAGCATTACAATCCGTGTATACAATGGCGGCAGTTAATTGGGTTTGAACAATGCCGACTTATTTACTATTCAGGGTCGGTAAAACATCTCTGTTACACTTGACCCCAAACCACCATACACTATAACGATGACTCTGAACATCGTAGAGTTATAGTGAACTTACAGGAACACTATATATCGAGAATTGATCCATTAGTATTATTTTTTGGGGGATAAAACACTGTATGAGCCATAACAGAGTGATTCAGTATATTCCTGATACAGTATATTTACAGTATATTCCTGATACAGTATATTTACAGTATATTCTTGATACAGTATATTTACAGTATATTCCTGATACAGTATATTTACAGTATATTCCTGATACAGTATATTTACAGTATATTCCTGATACAGTATATTTACAGTATATTTCCAAGACAGTATAGATTGTTGTAGCTAAAATGACTTGTTTTAAGTATTAATTATAAGAGAAGTATGACTGTTGTTTTAAGTTGAATTTAATATAATATAATCTGGTTACAAATAATAGTTGAGTTTATTTTAATTATTGATACACATGTGATGTTAGCCGGGACACAACTCTTCCAGGAACTAGAGAGTTCTGGGTTACAAGACCACACCTCTCTCTAACCCAGGCCAAAAACCCATCCACGGAATTTTTTGACCATCGGGAGAATTTTCTCGTAATTTTCCGGAAAATCTGGCCCTCGGAAAATCGTTCCCAAAGCCGGAATAAATACTGATTTTTTATAGATGATTGTTGATTGGTGAGAGAGAGAGAGAGAGAGAGAGAGAGAGAGAGAGTTCTTACAATCAAATAAGTGTGTGTGTGTGTGTGTGTGTGTGTGTGTGTGTGTGTGTGTGTGTATACCTTGGCAAAGAACGTACAGCTGATAGACGTCTCCTCGCCCTCTGTTATGGCTCATATGTCCTTTTTACCCTATGATACATTCTGTTATGGCTCAAATGACCTTTTTACCCTATAATACATTATTTGTTATGGCTCATATGACCTTTTTACCCTATGATACATTTTTTATGGCTCATATGTCCTTTTTACCCTATAATACATTATTTGTTATGGCTCATATGACCTTTTTACCCTATGATACATTTTTTATGGCTCATATGTCCTTTTTACCCTATAATACATTATTTGTTATGGCTCATATGTCCTTTTTACCCTATGATACATTTTGTTATGGCTCATATGTCCTTTTTACCCTATGATACATTTCTGTTATGGCTCATATGTCCTTTTTACCC
Source organism: Homarus americanus (assembly GCF_018991925.1). Lineage (NCBI taxonomy): Eukaryota > Metazoa > Arthropoda > Malacostraca > Decapoda > Nephropidae > Homarus > Homarus americanus. The sequence continues at coordinate 67,783 of NW_024727827.1, read as the reverse complement.
CATGATACATTTTCTGTGGCTCATATGACCTTTTTACCCTATGATACATTTTATTTCCTCCTCAAAGTTGTGTCACGACTCAGAACAGATCATATATTGTTTACCACGCTATATATACACTATACATGGAATTTATTATAGATAGTTAATTTATTATAGATAGTTAATTTATTATAGATAGTTAATTTATTATAGATTGGCCCATAAAATACAATACATAAATTAAATGGAAGTTTTATAGAAGAAAATATATTTTATTATACATCCCAAAAGATAAATAAACTAAGTTAATGTTTGATTAATAAGATAATACAATCATTTGGTATTGTATTATCTGATGATGGGGGGGCGGGGGGTGGTGGGAGAGGAGGGTGGTTAACTACCTAATTCTCCACCACCCTTAACTACCCAATTCCCCCTTCATTTTGACCTTTCCACATGTCATAACAACAACTACTAATTGACCCCATATTGCATAGGATCGTTGGCTTAGGTTTTGGTAGGGTTGTAAAATAATGTAGTGGGAATAATGGTTATATTGGTAGTAGTGGGGTTAGTTTATTTCACACACTGTACACTATATTGGCTCATACTGTTCACCATATTGGGTTTATTTCACACTGTACACTATATTGGTTCATACTGTACACCATATTGGGTTTATTTCACACACTGTACACTATATTGGTTCATACTGTACACCATATTGGGTTTATTTCACATACACCCTATTTGGTTTATTTTACCTTGCTTATTTAAAACCTAAACTAGTGTAGTACAGTGGTATTATTTTAAGGCAATATTATTTCTTACCTTTTATATTCCTGAAGCAAAATTATCACCATATTTTAATTCACAGCATTATTATTTTTAATCTTATATCCTTGATCCTTCAAACAGAATTATCACCATATAGACAATTTTATTCACAGTGAGTTTATTTAATAATTACAAAGACCTAAGAATAAATTAGTTAACCATAGGGGACATTCCTTGATTACTATATTCAACGTCAAACCCCATATCAATTGCCGCCTTCCTAACCCTGGTTGGGCTGCTAGCATGCTAACGCGTCATTGTGCATGTCTCTTAGGCTTTTACGACGAGACTTCAGCCCAACTCAGCTTACGGGTTTCAACAATACTGGCAACGTCTGTAAGTTGGTCGAGCTGTTCTGTAAAGATTTATTTTTATTTTTTGCCGTTCGCGTCTCTTCTTTCCCCCCCTCCCCTTCCTCTCCTCTGTCCAGTCTTGTTATGTGGTCGACGATGAGGTTTTAATTGCCGTTTTAATCCGATTTGGTATGTATAAATAGATATTACCGTACGATCATTAATTTGGTGGTGTCAATTGTTGGTTATTGGGGCTACATGGCAGACTGGACGCACACACACACACACACACACACACACACACACACACACACACACACACACACACACACACACACACACACACACACACACACACACACACACACACACACACACACACACACACACACACACACACACACACACACCTGAATTTACAGATATATTAATCAAATCATATATATGGAAATGGCTACAGCACCTGTCTGTCTGTGTCTGTCTGTCTGTCTCTGTCTGTCTCTGTCTGTCTGTCTGTCTGTCTGTCTGTCTGTCTGTCTGTCTCCTTTATGTACCCCATTTACACCTAATTAATTCCTTACACCACTTACACCTTGTATATTTATACCACTCTCTCTCTCTCTCTCATTTTTTACCCCAATTTTCTCAGGATTATTTTTTTTTTTTACCATTTATTTTTATGGCTTCACTGACACAATTTTTTTCTCCCTATTAATTTAGTTTTTTTTTAATGATTTAGAAACTTAATACAGAAATAACTTAAAAATAATCACTACAGAATTTTTAAAGTGTGAGATACAGTTTATTTATATAAATTAAATTACCATAATGTAGTGTGATTAGCTTAGATATGAAAAAGCTTTAAATAAATTCTGAATTTTTCTTCGATTCTAGACTTTTAAGCTATTGGTTTTCACATTTCAGTCTGTTATTGTATGTTGTTAGGTTAGGTTTAGTTTAGTTTATAAAATATACCTTAATTCTTCCTAGTTTCTATAATATTACTAAGTTATTGTACAGTAAGATGTTAGATTTGGTTTAGTTTATTTTAGTTTAGTTTCCCTTTATATACCCCCAGAAGTTCCCATTTTCCTCATTAGTAATAAATCAACTAAAAAACCCCAATTATCAGTGAAATAATGCACTTGGGAACGGCCTGTAACTGTTCACGTTCCGTTGATGAATGTTCGTGTCTTCGCAGGTATCTGGCCGTCGGAAGAGATCCTCACGTATTACTGCCTCGACAACCTCAGCATATTTTCCGGCAAGTCCGTCCTTGAGCTGGGAGGTGGGATGACTTGTCTGGCTGGTATGTTGGTAAGTTATATGATGAGTCTCTGTAAACACACTAGTGAAGGGGACTGTACCTCACACACACACACACCTCTTCATCCATACAATATATTTTCACATCTTTAACTCTTTCATTGTTTGTTCATATATTTACACAATTATCACTGCCGTTTGTTCACCGCCATTTGTTCACCGGTGTTTGTTTGTACTACAGGTTGCAGCCAGCGGTGAACCCTCCAAAATGGTGCTGACAGACGGTAACGCCCTGTCTGTAAACAATGTTAAAGTGTCTCTACAGAGGAATTATCTACCAATGGAAACTTATACCAGGTGAGTTGTGTAGTTGTTCAGGCTGAGTGAGAGAGAGTTAAAGATTTGAGTGCGAGAGTTAAAGGTCGAGTGCGAGAGGGTATACAGTGATTCAGTTTGACTAAGGGCGAATAACAAACATCTTCTATAACCAAGATAGTCCCATCATGTTATAGAGCCCACCATAGAAACTTATTCACATATATATCATGTTAAAAATACACTTAATATCCTTTTCTGTTGGATTATTAAGAGACTCAAGAACGTGATGGAAATTATAACGTGATATTAATCTTCTGGGGTTAAATCTCTGGTTGATTATCATGGTTGAAAGTTTTGATGTAAATGTTTGGTATAATTTGGGGGTGACAGGATGGATAATATGTTTGTAATGTTGGTTCAGGTAATATGGGTGAAGATTCTATGTTTATACTGTGTTTTCTTGATATCTTAAGGATATTTCACAAACTATGTATATAAATGGTTTATTAACGAGCATATTTCACAAACTATAGAGGTACAATAATGGTTCACTAACGAGCATATTTCACAAACTATAGAGGTGCAATAATGGTTCAATAACAAACATATTTCACAAACTATGTACAATACAGTAATGGTTCACTAACGAGCATCACTAACAAGCATTCAGTGACAGATGCTTACTAACAGCACTTCTAAAAGGGTGGAAAACAGGAGAGCCAAGATCATTCTACTTGCAGGGTACTTCGCTGGGGAGTTCCGGATGAAGTTTCTCCACATCAGGGGAAATTCGATGTTGCCATGTGTGCCGATTGGTAGGTTTATATCTGTGAGTGGATTGGCCAAAAGACAGTGGTGGTTTTTTTTACCCCCCCTTCCTCCTCCCTCTCCTCCTTCCCCCACATCCCTCCTCTCTCTCTTGGGCTTCTTAGAAGCACGAGATTGTCATAATGTGTCGGTGTTATTATTGTTAATGATTGTTACCTCGTGTGAATCTGCGTCAAGTACAGTCTGGGTTAAAAAGTGCTCCTGCCCTTGGAAAATGAACCAATGTCGGCCCCAAACAAGATGAAATAGTCAGGGGGTAAATCAGTTCACTCCCATACTAAATTAACCACCGTCGACCCCCAAACAAGATGAAACTATTGTTGTAAGTCAATTCAGAGACTCATTCCCCTGACAAACCAGGACCCATTTAGCGGTCATTCTCCCTCGGTCACTCGTTCACGCATTCCCGAAACTGACAATATCACACCGCCATCTCCCCTAAGCCGAGTGTGTTTTTTTTTGTTTTTTCGTATGGGGACGCGCCTCGTATGAAATCTCCATACGGTGTGTTTTAATGGCGTTTACTGAATCCAAACGGAGAGAAAAAGAATATGTCGTTTACCAGATCCAAACAGAGTGAGAAATAAGGATATGATTGGATTGTGTGTTTGTGTTTTATAAGTGGATTTTAATAATAACTTAGAGTATATATCACAAGGTGGCCAGTGAGTGTAGGGAGGACGGAAAAGGGGGGGGGTCTTGGCCACTTTCACCATCAATTGTGGCCACTTTCACCAATTTAATACATTCCATTAACAATTAATTAACTATTACTGTAATCAGATTTTCTGTAAAACTCTGGAAAAGTTAAAAAAAATTGTTCTGTACTCTGAAAAAAAAATTGGACTGGAAAAAAATTGTAATAAAAATAATTGTACTCTGACAAACTGTAAATCTATATCCAACATCACTACTTGAGTACAGTTAAGGTAATGAAAGTGTGAAGCATGTACGTAAAAGTCGTTCAGAACGCCACTGTCTTTTGCCAATCTAACCTAACCAAACCAAACCTAACCTAACCAAACCTAACCTGATGCTAACCTAACCAAACCAAACTTGATGCTCACTTGTTCTGCTACGAATGCTTAGTTATTTTCGTTTATTTATGGTCTGTTGTTTTAAGTTGCTTGCCTGGCACAACTTGGTTTGTTATAATTAATTTATTAATATCACCTGTTTTGTATTTTAATTTGTTGTACGTTTTTATGCTATGACTTTTGTGTTTTTCGGTGTGTTTTTTTACTTTTATTATAAGTTTGAAGATATATGAATGACGTTTGATTATATAGAGTGAATCATCCATAAACGAACTTTTCATCTCTATATAGTTCGTTAGATGGAGGTTTCACATCTATCAGACCCTCGATATAATGGACTTTAATCTCTATATACTGTACTGTAATATACTGTGATATACTGTACTGTATTCTCTGCTATTAATGACACTAGAAAGATTTACTAGCCTCCAGTATCAATAATAGGCAGTATACTCAATCATTATACTCAACACTGTACAGGATATATTCACGCTATTATTAACCACCATTCTTGTGTGTGTGTGTGTGTGTGTGTGTGTGTGTGTTGGTTCCCACATTAGCACTAAGCCATCATTAAATCTCTGGAGTGACTCATATGTATAAGAGTTTATTAAAATTGTTCTGCTGTCGAAAAATATTGAGTTTATTTTCTTAGTTGAACAAATATATTAAACCATTTAGTTGTTGTTGTTTGTTCTTAGATTGACAAATATTGATGTTCTTATGTTTGGAAAGTATATAAACTTTGTTAGAGGAAGGTACAGCTCCTCTCCGATTTATGACGGGGTTAGGGACCCAAATCCAGGCCGTAAGTCGAAAATGCTTGAAATAATACATAGAAAATCTAAAATGGGTGTCTCTTTTTCTTATCAGCACCACAAAACTCTCACTTTTAAGCTTGCCAGCCATTTTAAAGTGAATTACAACCGAAAATTTTGTTTGTGTACTGACGTTGGGACTCAAAAATACGTAATTTGACAAAATTTTGGTACAACTGAGGCGGGTCGTAAGTCGGGGAGGAGCTGTATAGGAGAATGAAGCCTTGTTAAAGAATTATCAGTTACGTTTAAATTACTAGTAAATATATGTTATTATTATTATTATTATTATCATTATTATTATTATTATTATTTTTATTATTATTATTATTATTATTATTGTAGTTGTTGTTATTATTGAAGGTATAAATTATAATACCAGCAAACCATAACTTGTTGACATTTCCGCAGTCTGTTCTTTGATGAAGGAAGAGAGAGTTTGTTGTCCACATTACTCAAGGTGCTGCGGCCTGGGGGTACGGCACTGGTCGTGGCACCGTCCAGGAGCGGCACCTTCCAGACTTTTGCCAGTATGTGCCGCCCACACTTCATGGTGGCTGTTGTTGAGAAGTACGATCAAGTGGTCGATCAACACGTCCAAAAGGTAATGTCGATCCGTTGTTTTGATCATCGAAGTAAGATGGTGAATCGTATTTTTTTTCTTTTTTTTAGGCTTGTGACGTTTTCTTGATAATTTGACTTTCTCTCTTTTGTTGGTTAGGTTAGGTTAGTGTTACATTAGGTTAGGTTAGTATTATACTCAGGTGTTTTTTGTATAGTAAAAAGTAATTACTATTGACCTCAGAATATCTCCTGATATCAAATGCACATGGCCTCAAAATAGTCTCAACATGGCCTCAAACTGCCCATAATATTGGTTAGACTTCCCCAAAAAAGTTCTTGGGGAGGGGCTAACAGCGACCCCCCACCCCCAGCTGGGTGTGCTTGCCACGCTCGCCATGTCCCCCCTACCCACAACCTCTTGGACCCCCTCTTTTTGATATTCCTGGATCTGCCCTTGCTTCTTCTGTACGTAATTCCATCTATCTATCTATCTATCTACCTCACATCATTATAATACATTATATCTCACCTACAGCAGACTACAATGGACCCTTACTACAATAAGAACCTACACTTCCCTCTGCTTATGATACTGAAGAAGAAAATTGGGACCAACTAATGAACCACCAAGATGAATCTGTCAGTAGAGGTACAAGTGTTTGGAAAGATCTATTTATTTATTTATTAACTCGAGAAATACAATGACAAATGTTTACGTATGAAGATTAACTCTATTTATTTATTTATATAACTCGAGAAATACAATGACAGGTGTTTAGGTATGAAAATGAACTCTATTTATTTATTTATTAACTCGAGATATATAATGACAGCTGTTTAGGTATGAAGATTAACTCTATTTATTCACTCGAGATATATAATGACAGCTGTTTATAATGACATAATTGAAGTTAAATGCATTTATAATGACATAATTGAAGTCAAAAGTGTTTATAATGACATAATTGAAGTCAAATGTGTTTATAATGACATCAGCTTAGTGAAGTCAAAGTGCATCTTAAACTTTGTGGCCTGTTATTATCAAACTGTGCTTTATCCATTGTTAACACCCTTCATTAGGTTAGTGTTAGGTTAGGTTAGTGTTTGGTTAGTGTTAGGTTAGTGTTAGGTTAGTGTTTGGTTAGGTTAGTGTTAGGTTAGAGTGTAATCCTGAGGTGCGTCTTGTGTGTCTACAGTGTCATCTCCCTGAACAGTGTAAATAAGAGTCATTAATCAGGCTGTGACAATCATTAAATGACCCTTAGATCTAGTCGAACGAGGAGAACACTCTTAGGACGCACTTCGGAATCATCTCTGGGCTGTAAATATGTCAAACAAGGTGATTTAGTTGTTGATGGTTGTTAACTGTTATTGATGTAGTCTTAAGGTGTTATTTAATTTATTTAGGACTGTTTATTTAACATGTTAACATTAAACTTTATCAGCCTACATGAATGTTCAGGTGTCATGTTGAGTGTACAGTATGTTGTGTGTACAGTATGTTGTGTGTACAGTATGTTGTGTGTACAGTATGTTGTGTGTACAGTATGTTGTGTGTACAGCATGTTGTGTGTACAGTATGTTGTGTGTACAGCAGGTTGTGTGTACAGTATGTTGCAGTATGTTGCAGGTGTATAATATGTGGTCTGTTTTAAGATTTGTCTAGATTGTGTCCTTGAGAAATGTCCCTGCTTGCCTACTGTCTATTTCCTGCTTCCCTGCTTGCTCCCTGAGATACTGTGAGTTGGTAGGGAGGCAAAGAACAGGGAGACAACAGGGAGGGAACAGGGAGAGAACAGGGAGGGAACAGGGAGAGAGGGAGGGATCATTGCCCCTGTGCTATAAAGTCCTTCAGCTAAAAACATCACCCAATGACTTCTCTTCTGGGTTGATCAATCACCCCAAATTCCTCTATATATTACTGTATATTGTTGCTAATAATTCACATATCTCCAAGATTATTTATATATATGTGTGTTTAGGATAAATCTAGTCATTATTTACTTTAAAACTGTATCACGAATAGTTAGTCATTTGTTTTATCATCTTGTAAAAATTCTATACTTGATTATTAAATGAAGCTGTTGTTTGGCCAAGATTTGCTGAAACAATCATTACTATAAATACAATCTAAGGCGGTCTAGTATTGTATTAACTCACTATAAAACAATATTTGATCTATTGTTACTTAAAACTTATCTCACTCTTATTGTAGGGGGGATTATTTAAACAAATGGTAATACATATGTTAGTAGTATAACTTCTTGTACTGAAACTGTACTTGTGTTTGTTGGGCATTACACACAACACACACACATACATACACAACACACACACACACATACACACACACATACACAACACACACACACACATACACAACACAGCACACACACACACACACATACATACACACACACACACACCACATCACACACACACACAACACATCCACACACACACACACACACACACACACACACACACACACACACACACCCATACATAGGCACACACACACACACACACACACACACACACACACACATGGAGCACACACATGATATACTATACAGTCAATAGAAAATTCTTTTTTAATTTATAGTCTAAAAGAGTTCACCGTGTGTGCCAGCATGAGGCACCGTGTGTAGCCATAAAACTTACCGTGTGTAGCCATAAAACACCGTGTGTAGCCATAAAACACCGTGTGTAGCATAAAACTTAGCCATAAAACACCGTGTGTAGCCATAAAACACGTGTGTAGCCATAAAACACCGTGTGTAGCCATAAAACACCGTGTGTACAAAACACGTGTGTAGCCATGTAGCCATAAAACTTACCGTGTGTAGCCATAAAACACCGTGTGTAGCCATAAAACACCGTGTGCATTAGAGTAAAACAGTTTAGAACAACACAGTGCTGTAGAGTGTGATGGTTTATGTAGACACAGTTTGTAGTGTATGATTCAAGTGTGAGTTATATGTGAAACTACACTACACCACACTATGCTACACTACAGCCACAACTACACCACACTACACTACACCACACTTTACCACACTACAACTACACCACAACTACACTACACTACACAATAAGTTCACCATACCTTATGATAATGGCATAAAACATAACATTATAAATCTGTAACTTTATTCAATTTTTTGGGCAGTGTAAAATATGACCCACATACGGAACTTCTCATCTGCCTTTTGCTTCCATATTGTTTGTGACATATTTTACCTCATTATCCAGCTGGAGTTTGTTTGATCTTGAATATTTTATTTTGTAATACTGAGCCCTGTGTATGTGTGTGTGTGTGTGTGTGTCAATCTCATGCTGAAAGACACTCAATGTATTTCTTAAACTTTGACAATAATTTTTAGTGTTAAGTGATGCAGTAGTTGTTTAGTTAAAATGTTTGTGGTTTTATTTTTATTATGAATGATTGATTGAATAACTAAATAGCTACTGTCTAGTCTGGTAATGCTATTTTATTTATTAAGCTAATCTAAGTGGGTCAACTTATGGTTTTTGGGGTGGCTTAGTCATTCTTCCTCTTGCCTGAAATAATATCAATAATGTATAACAGTTCATTATAACATCATCATAATCCAAACAAAGGATTTAACCATTCATTATAAAAAATAACATATTGTACTGTACAGGACATCATATTTCAACTCATTAACTGAAGTCCTGACAGCGATCTAACGTGTTGTTATTAAGAGGAATCAAATAATAGCCTTACCATCATTAATTATTAGTAGTAGTTTATTATAATGAGAAAGTTAATTACTGAGACTTAATTATGATATGATAGTACAGGGATGGTAGTGTGTTTGATTAATGTTAGGATGTTACTGTACTGGAGTGTGGTCTCTGTATAGTGTGAAGTGTCCAGTTAAAAGGGAGAATTATGTGCAGTAAAATCTCTGCTATATAATGGACTTTCATCTTGATATAGTTCGTTAGATGGAGGTTTCATATCTAATGGGCCCTCGATATAATGGACTTTCATCACCATATAGTCCATTAAATAGAGGTTTCATATCTAATGGACCCTCGATATAATGGAGTTTCATCACCATATAGTCCATTAAATAGAGGTTTCACTGTATATAATTCTTTTTTTATGGTGTACTTGGCAAAATTCACCTTGACTTTCAATTATTATTTACAAAAGTCAAATATTATAAAACATTCAGCCCTCCGATAACAGACAAAATGTTATACCACTTATGTTCCATTTATATGGTAATGATTACATATAATGATTATTTATATTATTGACCAAGATTGACTTAATACTCGGTCTCAAGCCGCATCAGCGTTGGTTAAGTCCCGTAGTCGCCGCGGTTAGTCTAGTACTGTCGGCCTTAGACCAGCTGATGCGACACAGCGTCTCCACCATTAGGGCCTGTCCATAGAAGGCACTTGTAAAATATATTCCACCTTGCTAAATCATCCCATTCTAAGTCAATTTGCCTCAAGTGTCTTTATATGGGAGAGAACCTTTATATAGTCAGTAAGATATAGAGAGATAAATAGATATATGAACTATGTAAATATGATCCCATCGATATTTGTTGCTGCTCGGCCCGGTGTGTTGGCTGACCACTGTTGACTTTGTATCGTAAGAGAATGTCACTTGTTGTGGTTCTGGTGTAGTATAATGCCGGTCCACACATACATACATACACACGGTCCTCACACACACACACAACACACGGTCCACACACACAACACACGGTCCACACACACACACACAACACACATGGTCCTCACACACACACACACACAACACACATGGTCCTCACACACACACACAACACACAAGCAGGTAATCAAACAGCGTCTCTCTGCCGTCACCTCACAATGTTTACGTAAAGTGCAAAAAAGGTGATCTCATTCTCCGGAAATCCATCAGAGACGTCTAGTTGTAATAAAAAACTCGCCGTTAACGTGTGTGTGGGCGCGTAGCTTAGACGTGATGGAGGTAAACACACGTCATGATGTCCTTTGTAACGTAACAGATCGACATTAGAGACACTGTTTGTACCAATGCTACTTTATCTGGAAGCTGCTATGGGTGTACTGAGGATAGGGTACAGGAATTTAAGGGTACAGGAATTCAAGGGTACAGGAATTCAAGGGTTACAGAATGCCTACCATAAGGGACATTTTAGGCTTACGGATACTGTCTAGGAACGGAACCTTTTATGCATAGTGCCCAGGAACGGAACCTTTTATGTATAGTGTCCAGGAACGGAATCTTTTATGTATAGTGTCTAGGAACGGAATCTTTTACGTATAGGGTCCAGGAACGGAACCTTTTACGTATAGGGTCCAGGAACGGAACCTTTTATGTATAGTGTCCAGGAACAGAATCTTTTATGTATAGTGTCCAGGAACGGAACCTTTTATGTATAGTGTCCAGGAACGGAACCTTTTATGTATAGTGTCCAGGAACGGAATCTTTTACGTATAGGGTCCAGGAACGGAACCTTTTATGTATAGTGTCCAGAAACGTAACCTTTCCATAAACCGGAGAGTCTCTGTACAGTGAAACCTCTATATAATGGACTCCTCTCTGCGTATAATCCATTAATAGAGGTTTCACATCTTACGGACCCTCGATATAATGGACTTTCATCTCTATATAGTTCGTTAAATAGAGGTTTCACATCTAACGGACCCTCGATATAATGGACTTTCATCTCTATATAGTCCATTAATAGAGTTCTCACTGTACCCATAGGCAGAGGAAACATTATAAACCAGATCTAATTCTACCCAACAGACATTAGTGCGAGGCGTGACGTTGTGGAACCAGTCACGCACTTCACAGACTTTCACACGATGCAACGTAAATAAAATTATCGTTGCATTGTTTACATACCAAGAACCGTGACTCGTGAATTTATCGTTGTTCGCTTGTTCTTTAAGGCGATCCCTCGTTTTAGTACCATGCGTTCCTTTGTGTCGAATATATTATTATTTTGGGAGTGTTTTATTTTGCAGCGGTTTTGTGGCTTCCGTTTGTTTCCCCTTTTTTAATTTATCATCAGTCGTATATTGGATTGTTTTTTTTTTTTTGTTGCTTGATACTCTGAGAGGATTTGTTTTATTTATATTAGTTATCTGTTTAGTATTTTGTGTGTGTGTGTGTGTGTCATTCTAGATACTGTTATTGCTTCTTTAACTTCAAAATTAAATCACGCTTGCTTTACCAAACATAAGCTCAGGTAAAGAAAATTACTACCCACAATATTGAAAAATCGCAACTTTTTATTTATTTATTTTTTTGTTTGAACGACTTAACGACCTTCATTCCACTTGTAGATGACTGTACGAGGTTGTTCCGTACAGTCAACAGGGAGTAGTGATTGGTCGTACGTATATAATGGCGACTTTAGGTGCCGTAGAGGTTATTTATCGTCTGGAGTCGTATATTTGCAGATGATTTTAGCCGTTTGGGTTACAATCATCAGTACGCGCGGATATTTGTGGATGATTTGGAACACTTAAGTTACAATCATCCATACATACACTTCCTTTGCTTGTGTCATTCACTTGCGCTGTTCCACTATCTGTACACTTCATATTAATCTAACCTAATCTAACCTAACCTAATCTAACCTAATCTAACCTAAATCTTCACACATCATTCCTTTGTATTGTTGTGAAATACTTGACCTCAGAATTTTTTACCGGGTCGTCTAGACAAACGTGGCCATTTATTTGCGGCCAAAAATCACTCGAGTGTTTGTTTATGGAATGGCCGAAGACGTTAATTTTCTTGTTTCTTTGGGGAGAATAATTGTTTTAACTGTTTCTTTGGGGAGGAATTTATTTGTTTAACTGTTTCATGGTATATAACCTACACCTGTCCCACACCTGCAGTATTATGTCTACACCTGTCCCATACCTGTAGAAGCTTTTAATTTATGATCTACACTCACTCCACACCTGTAGAAGCTGTGGCTATAGAACCTACACCTGTCCCACACCTGTAGAAGCTTTTAATTTATGATCCACACCCACCCCGCACCCTCAGTATCAAAACTACACCTACACCACACCTGCAGGATCATAACTACACCTGTCCCACACCTATAGAAGCCTTTAATATATAATCCACACCTACACCACACCTGCAGTATCATAACTCTACCTGTCCCACACCTGCAGTACCTTCCCTACACCTGCCCCACACCTGTAGAAGCTGTCAATATAGACCCTACACCAGGTGAAACATTATCAGGGTGTTAATACCATACTCAAGGCATAACAGGTATTGCCAGGTGGATAAATAACATTGGAACCATTTAAAACAGGAGATCGTAGCCTTTAATAAGCTCTAATACACTCTACAGACACTTAAACATGTACTAATTACCACTAATGATGTACTAATTACCTGATAAATGATTAAGTACATCTCATAATGACGGTACATCAGATGAGTTAAAAAGTAAAAATAATCGCAGGCTGTGGAGGTAACACTATAGTTCAAGGGTTATTAAGTCACCTCAGTAGTAGGGGGACTAGACTAGAGGTATGCACTGATTATAAACTTGAGGAACGATATAAAACTTAATAATCTCAGAAATAGAGGATGAATCTGAAACTACTTAGAGATGATAAGACTCTATTAAGCTGATTCTTACACCCACGATCCTCAGTTGTTTTTGTCAAGAGTTTATGTATTATAGTATTAGTTTATGTCACATATAAAAGCTCCAGAGATTTATAATTGAGTACATATATAGATTAGTATCAGCCGAGATCACGCATAGGCCTCCAAATTTTCTGAATCAAAGGCGTTATAGATATTTTTTTTGATAATTAATTTCATATTATGTAATTTAAGTTCTACTTTAGAGGCCTCATCTATTCTCATCTGTATGGATATTAAAATCGGCATTGTTCAGTTCTATGTTTATCAGGTTAAGCTAGGATAAAGGCATGGCTGGGGGGGAGGGGGATGCACTCAGTTCATGGTCAGTGTTACAGGAAGACAGAGGTCAAAGAGAGGTCAGTACAGTATTAGGGACGAGCCACAAGTCCTTAATTCTTATTATGGTTTATAAATTGTTTTTAATGTACCTGATCCATATGACTTTAATCAAGGGCAGCAGTGTTATGTCACCAAGTGTACTTCTCTGTTCATACCACCACACTTCATTTCTTCTTTCATTAATAAATTAGTAAGAAATGTTGATCTTTTACACCACTTGACAAATTAAAAGTTCTATTGATAATCGTAAAGTCATTGGGGTTCATTAATTAATTCCAGTTAGCAGAGAAAATAAAAGTGTTTACTAACGCTACACTGAAGGGGTAAGACGCTACTGGGGTAATGAGAAGGACAGCTAAAACATCCAAGAAGGACAGCTAAAACATCCAAGTATCATATTAACTTTATTTTAGGGCAAGAAGTTTGAAGTTATCCTTGAGATTTGGTTTATTAGGTATTGCTATGTCACATGTAGCGCATGATAGGAATCGACTCGTGTAAAATTATGTAGCGTTCATCACATCATCTCTAGTATGGTGGGGAGTTAGTGATTTTAATCTGATTTTGTGTTTTGGGGTCATATTTTTTACCATATGGTCATTCTCCTGCCAATACAGTACATTACTATTAAAATATACTTCATAACATTCATCTATTATCCATAGTTAGTCATTACATTCTATTAAAATACAATTGGAAAAATAAATATATATAACTCCAGCACAGTCACCCCTCGAGACACCAATATTCACCGATACAAAATTTCCTCCCAAAATAACGCCGCTATTTTGAGACATGAAAACTTCTACGGCCTATACGAATTTGCGTCCGGTTCAGAAATATACAAATTTCACGCGCTGGGAGTCATCTGATGTGGCCATGTTGGGGAGTGATGCACAGAGACGTATTCTGGCTCACTGATCACTCCCCCACCCACCCACCCACCCACCTTACTCAGCTCCCCCTTACTCAGCTCCCCCTTACTCAGCTCACCCCTGGTCAGCTCACCTCAGCTCACTCCCCTTGTGGTGGTGAGCCCAGACTGTCCTCCCAGCTCAGACTGTCCTCCCACCTCAGACTGTCCTCCCACCTCAGACTGTCCTCCCACCTCAGACTGTCCTCCCAGCTCAGACTGTCCTCCCAGCTCAGACTGTTCTCCCATAAGTTAATGCATCAAAGTTAAACAGTATTTTATTATTACTTTTTCATATGTTAGACAATAAATTACAGTAGATAGTTTCTATTGATCATTAGTTAATTAGTTTTTGTTCTTGTTTGTGAACCAATTTCGTGTTTTGGTGGTAAATTGGGGTATTTTTGTAATGGGGAACTGAACTTTATTTCCCCATTATGATCATCTGTTCGTGATATGAAAATCCGCCTAATGTTTTTTTTTTTTTTAACCTTTACCCGAATTTTTTTTAAACCAAACTCGAATTTTTTTTTACCAAACTCATTCATATCTCGACGAATACCTACACAAGAAACATTTTCACATAAACAATATAGAAATGTGTTTTACTCATAATAATTCTTAGTTCCTGTGTAATGTACGTATATAAAAAAATATTCTATCCCATTTATGTGAGGAATCTGAGTTTTCCTTGTAGATCCAACTCATACAGTAATTGGTTTTCTTGTGACAGTAGACCACCTTACCTGTTTAGTCCTATACACCTGCTTCTATATACTTGGTTAGCGTACTTGGGTTACATAACGGACCACCCTACTTATGCATTTACATGTCTGAATGCACACCCTCACCCCTTATGCTCATTATATTCCAAGATAAGACATAGGTCACTCTACTTATGCATTGTCATCATTATATTCCAAGATAACTCCTATGGTTCACCCTATTTATGCATACATATCATTATATTTCCAAAAGATAACTCAAACTTAGTCTCCAAATGGTTATCTTAGAGAATAAAATACACTCTACAATGATCCATTCTTATTGTACATTATCATCATTATATCTTTTGTTATTTATATTATAATTTAGATCTGTTGAGGAATATATATATATATAAAAAAATAAGGCAGTGACTATGGTGAGAACTGGCTCGTCAGATCTCCAGTCATCTGTTGGGCAATTTTGAGTGGATGTTCTCTTCATTTTGTTAGCTGTTCTTTTCCATTCGTTTATTTTTACTGGTGTGTCGTTAACTTTTTATTAGGTAATTAGTGACCTCTTAATTGTCACATACTTACAGGTTCAATATTTACAGGATCACTACAGGTGCAATATTTACAGGTTCATTACAGGTTCAATATTTACAGGTTCAGTATTTACAGGTTCATTACAGGTTCAGTATTTACAGGTTCATTACAGGTTCAATGTTTACAGGTTTTATACTTACAGGTTCATTACAGGTTAGGTTTATAGTTATATTAAGTGAGTAAATCCTGAATCTTGTGTTGCCATATAAATTCTGAATCTTGTGTTGCCATATAAATTCTGAATCTTGTGTTGCCGTACATAAATACCCTACGCAGTTGTATGCTATGTTGCGACGCCCTATTGAAGTCGTCGACGGAAGCATATCTTACTTTGAAAAGAAAATTTGTATTAACCCCTAAACAACTCTTTCCTCCCCCCCCGGACGACATGGGACCATAAGACCCTAAAACTCACCAGTACCCCCAATGCATTAGTGAGCATAGAGGAATGCCATTCGGTGTTTTAAGTGTCAAGTAACACTATTGTTTTACACGAGCTTCTCAGGTGCTTGGGTGCATTTTGTTAAAGAGTCGATAAATGCGGAGTTTGTCGAACGTGAAATACGATTGTAATTTACTGTACTCGTATTCCTGTGGAAGTCATGTTGATTTCAAGACGATTCCGACGTAATGTTTTCCTCGAGAGTTGTGTTTATCTGAGGTGGATATTACTGTTATGACAAACACCTGACAAACTAATATTGTGGTTAGATTATGAACCAATGCACACTCAGGATAATGCCATAATCAAAATATTGAATTAAGTCTATTAAAATTAAAAGACCACTTACAAAAACTCCTATTAGTGTCTCCTAGTGAAAAGAATCCTAGTATATCCTAGTGTAAAAAAATCCTAGTATCTCCTAGTGGAAAAAATTCCTGTATGAAGAATTATACACAATAAGATTAGTTAAACTCCCTATATTTTCAATCCTAATTTCCTGTATAAATTCATAGATGATTTTCGTTCATATTTTACTGAAACATTATGACATCTATACTTAACATACTGGTACAGGTGTATGAGTATATTTTACTGAATTATACTGTAACAGAACGTATAATGTCAAACAAATAAAGTGTCTGTTTCATATTGGAGAGAGATACATCGCTTGTAAATGATCGCTTGTAAATGATCGCTTGTAAATGATCGCTTGTAAATGATCGCTTGTAAATGATCGCTTGTAAATGATTGCTTGTAAATGATCGCTTGTAAATGATCGCTTGTAAATGATCGCTTGTAAATGATCGCTTGTAAATGATCGCTTGTAAATGCAGTAACTGAAGTGAAATTTAGCTTGTACAGTATATCTATCGTACCGTGTGACATGATTACTGTACGCTGTAGTTGTAAGCTTCTTGTTTAAAAAGAGCAAAATATCACGTAAATCAATAGATGTCTCCGTAACGTCCATTTGGGTTGATTGGTGTTGGTAATTTCATCCCTGGCGAGTCAATACCCATTGGTTTCATCCCTGGCGAGTCATTTATCCTTTAATTTCATCCCTGGCGAGTCATTTACCCATTAGGAAGATGATATATTGCCTGTAGTTATACCATTATGTACCATTATGAAAAACTCCCAACTATTAACCTTGTATTAAATAATGGTATTCTGTTTACTAGGAAATAGGAGCATACATAGCTAGTTGATGCACCAGATTACTGTATAGAACTGTATTAAAAAGGTGAAAAAAAAATAGCCACTTGTGCCTGATGTATACAGACTATATTTTCCAATAGCTAATAGTCATAGGTTCACTTTGTACTACGCTGAAGATCGAAAAGAAAACCTCATCAAAAATAATATACGAACTGTTGGATTTTTCTTGTGGGATTTTTAATATAAAGTTTATAAAGATAATTTGTGCAAAGTTGAGAAAATCGTAGGGATACATTTTTCTCAAGCCTTATCATGTATACAGTATATATATCAATATATCCCAAAAAATCATTCAGGTTTTAGTTGAATATATAGAGAAAAATATTATATCAATGGCACTTTGAGTAGATTATTGATTTTAACATTAATCCCATTTTGGTGCTTGGGGCTATAGATGCAGGTAGTGTAGTCCACAAAATATATCGTAATATATCAAAAGTATCGTAGAAACTTAGAAAAAAAAGCTTTTATAGTTAATGGAAAGGGTAGTTGAAGTCTTTATATAATCTCTAGTCGTTCGGTTCAGTTTGGGATATTATTTAGTTGTTTCAGGGGATTTGATAAAACTACATAATTGTTTTATTTTGAAATTAGTTAATGTATTATGTTACTGTAATAATTAGGTATATATTAATAATCGTTCTTTATGGGATGTGGAGCAAAAATTAAATGCATCTTTTAGTAACAATCGTTAAAATCTAGTCTATGAGATCGTTTGGTCGTTATGATGTTAGTCACAATATAATTACAACTTTGAGTGTCTTGTGATGGAAAGTTGAAGGTTATAAAATGTTGTGATGGAAAGTTGTAGGTTATTATTATATGTTGTGATGGAAAGTTGTAAAATATATAAGACCTTGTGATGGAAAGTTGTAGGTTATTATAAAACGTTGTGATGAAAAGTTGTAAAGTTGTAATTATTTAAGAATAGTTGTAATTATTTAAGAATATTCCATCGTCTCACAACACAACACTGTGGTAGTCCTCAGGAATAAATAAGGTTAAACTATAATTTATTATCACTCAAAAATATAATTACTTGGTGCTTTACTTAGATTATAGAGTGTGCCTGAAAAATGTCCTGCCTCTCTGCCTTCCTCCCTGTCTGATTGCTCCCTTCCCCCCCTTCCTTCCCTCCCTCCCTCCCTAGCTGCTCCCTGAGACTCTGTTAATTGAAGGGAGAGAGAGAGAGGTCAGGTACATTGTTTTGACATAACCAATGTACTCAAACTGTAGAACTTATAGTTGTAATTCAGGCAAATTACTGTGACACAAATTATTAAGTGATATGTAACCTTCTGATAGAGGAATGACATGTATTGTACTTGTTCTAGTCTAAAATAAATCTTTGCAGAGGAATTAAGTTATTTTATTTACATGTATAAGCCATCCTGTTAACCTAACCTAACTTGACCTAACTTATACTTCTATGGTGATGTCTGAACCCAACTAGGGATATTATCTACAGGTGTATCTGAATTGAAAACTAAATATCTTCTAAAAAACACCAGAAAAGCTTTAGTTTGAATTATGAAAATGTCTTATATGATAAAATGTCTTAATATAGGCTTAATTACTTTGATCTGATGTTTTTAAATAGGACATAGTAAAATGTTAGAAATTAAGTTATAACTTAAAATTTCGTACATAATAACCAAATATACAAAGGAAGAAATTATATAAGAAGCATGTAAGTAAATAATCAAGTAGAAATAACCAACTTTAATTCTCTTACATATTAGATGAATAAGAAACAAAAAAAAATCTAAGTTCGGTTACCAAAACAAACATATCTTAACTTCGGATAACAATACAAACTCTCTTAAGTTGGGCTAAAAAAATCAAATCCAATCTAAAGTTCGGCTAAAAATATCAAATCCCATCTTAAGTTCGGCTAAAAATAGCAAATCCCATCTTAAGTTCGGCTAAAAATTATTCCAAGTCAGGCCAACAACACCAATGGACGTGTGCTGGTCCCGTCTGCCATAAGAGACGGAAAACAGGTCATAATTTAATAGTTCCTCGATAATATAATGTAAGTAGAGTTAAAATACTAAATTAAACCTTATTACCAGTCATTAACAGCCTCGTTAGGTTAATATACTCTCCCTGTCATGAATTAAGTGAGGTAAACATACGGGTGTGTGGAGGTGACAGTCATCCTGGTTCTGGTTTATGATGGATAGATGGATAGACAGATGGATAGATGGATGGATAGATAGATAGATAGATGGATGGATAGATAGATGGATAGATGGATGGATAGATGGATAGATAGATGGATGGATAGATAGATAGATGGATGGATAGATAGATAGATGGATGGATAGATGGATAGATAGATGGATGGATAGATACTGTGGTTAGACAGGTAGATAGATAGATATATACAGTACTGTCATTAGATAGAGAGACAGTGGATAGATAGATAGATACTGGATATAGACAGACAGATTGATAGACAGATTGACAGATAGATTGATAGACAGATAGATAGACAGATTGACAGATAGTAATTCAATAACATAAATCTCCATTGGTTGATCGTAAACATATAAACAAATTATATATATAAACAGTAAACAATATGGTAAACATTCACTTGATATTAATGTTTTTTTAAGGATAATTTACTTAATTTGTGTCCTATGCTAGCTGAAGATTAGCCACCCCAGCTTGTTTGACGTGATGATTAACTACCCCAGCTTGTTTGACGTGATGATTAACTACCCTATTGCTATCTGGGGGGTTAAGTTTGGTTAGGTTAGGTTAGATAAGGTTAGGTTAGATAAGGTTAGGTAAGGTATGTAAGTGTAAGGTAAGGTATGTAAGGTAAGGTAAGGTAAGGCAAGGTAAGGTTAGGTTAGGTTAGATAAGGTTAGGTTAGATAAGGTTAGGTTAGATAAGGTTAGGTTAGGTTAGGTTAAGTTAGGTTAACATATGTGCTAATCTCTCTATGTACACTTGTTACAGGAGCGTCATGAATGAGGTTAAATTTGCCCTGAGGGACGCCAAGAAGGCCATGAAGGAGAATGATTTCGAGGCCGTGGCCAAACACTGTAAGGTGAGTCCTGGCCAAACACTGTAAGGTGAGTCCTGGCCAAACACTGTAAGGTGAGTCCTGGCCAAACACTGTAAGGTGAGTCCTGGCCAAACACTGTAAGGTGAGTCCTGGCCAAACACTGTAAGGTGAGTCCTGGCCAAACACTGTAAGGTGAGTCCTGGCCAAACACTGTAAGGTGAGTCCTGGCCAAACACTGTAAGGTGAGTCCTGGCCAAACACTGTAAGGTGAGTCCTGGTATAATATTATTTTTTTCAGATTCTGGTAAAATTATCACTTTGTTCATCAACTTATTTGAAATGAAAGTCAGAATAAACACATCAAAAACCATCGGAAAAATGTGATTTCAACCTAACCTAACCCAACCTATAATAATATTGGCTGCCCATCATGTAACGAGGATGGCCGGCTCAAGGGCCACCTAGGGGCGAATTTGTATAAGGTGTAGAAGCTGTCGCCAACACAACAACCACACCCTGAGTTAACGAGGTTCATGACCCAGTGTTTAAGGTGTAGAAGCTGTCGCCAACACAACAACCACACCCTGAGTTAACGAGCTGCATGACCCAGTGTTTAAGGTGTAGAAGCTGTCACCAACAAACACACCCTGAGTTAACGAGCCGCATGAACTATTGGACGACATTATCTAATCATTAAGGCTAGTTACACGTGAGTGTTTTCTCATTAATTATTATACGACACTCCATTATCCAAATTTTTGACGTCCATTATGAGCTAATCTCTTCCTCCCCCCCGCCCCCAGACTGCACTGAAATACGATCGCAAGAACTACAATGCTCTGTTGTTGTTTGGCCGAGCGTGTCAGGAACTTGGGAAGCTCGAAGACTCCAAAAAAGCCCTGATGGTAAGTATAGTTTGGTTAAGAAAAATCGGTGTATTTCCCGCTACTGGTAAAATTTTTATATGGCATTACTGTATTGTAGTGGTAACGTGTGTGTGTGTGTGTGTGTGTGTGTGTGTGGAGATTTATGTATGCGTAGTAGTATTAGTTGTAGTATGTATGTGTGTATCTATGTATGTATCGAGATGTTTGTACGTATGTAGTTGCAGTATGTATGTATGTGTCTATATGTTTATGTATGTATCAATGTGTATGTATGTAGTAGTAGTTGTAGTATGTATGTATGTATGTATGTATGTATGTATATTTTGACAGATGAATATACATGTGATAAACATAGTCTAATGAAGGTTTGACCCCTAAGAGGGCCATTACTTTACTAAGTGGGCCATTACTTTACTAAGAGGGTCATTACCTTACTAAGAGGGCCATTACCTTACTAAGAGGGCCACTACTTTACTAAGAGGGCCATTAACTAACTAAGAGGACCATTAACTTACTAAGAGGACCATTAACTTACTAAGATTATTTACCATATTCCATTAATGTTTTCCAGATGGCAACACAAGTGGACTCAGAGAGCCCCGTGGCATGGCAAGGTCTGGCCATGCTGTGTGAGAAGCAACCCAACATAAGCACTTTGGACGAGACCATTACTATATACATCAGACTCACCCACATTATTAAAGAGTAAGTCACAGGTCATTTATTAATGACTGGATGCGATTACAGGTCATTTATTAATGACTGGATACAATTACAGGTCTTTATTAATGGCTGTACGCTATTACAGGTTAGGTTATTGTTAGTTTAGTTCAGGTCAGGTCTTTTTTAGGTTAGGTCATTGTTAGGTTAGCTTATTGTTAGGTTAGGTCAGGTCAGGTCAGGTCATTGTTAGGTCAGGTCAGGTTATTGTTAGGTTAGGTTAAGTTAGGGACCTACATAGGGGTGAAAAAATCAAGAGAACAAATAGAAATAGCAGTTAATAGTGAAATATGTGTAGCTATTACTATACTAGCATTGCCGTAAGAGCGAGAGAGAGACAAATAGCATAAACTAGCAGTAAGAGAGAGCGAGAGAGAGATAAATAGCATAAATAGCCGCAATAAATAGCTTAAGGAGAGGCAGAATTATACTATGGAGATCTTGATATATTGACCAGTGTTAATAAAATGCAGAGGTGATATATACAGGCATTTTATTTACGATGTTTGCGTTTGTTTTACAGTTTTACGACGGTTATTTGGTGTTTGTCGGGGAGTCACTTGGTTTTTTACGTTTTCTCTAACAATTCACGACATTTATTTTCCAGTCACTTATTATTTATGATTTATTTACCTTTTATTCATGACTTTTATTTCCCGTTTATCGATGAATCGCTTATTTTTTACGTTTTTTTTTACAATTCTCAACATTAATTATCTAGTCACTTAATATTTCCACTTTCTTCAACCACCCACGACAATAATAACCCCATATCAACAAACCCGCCCACGTTCTTTTCCCTCTACAGCGACGACGACAAAGTTGACAACGTTTACCGTAAACTGGCGGCCCTGCAACTGAAGAACGATGAGCCGCTCAAGGCTGCCGCCACCCTGAAGCTCCTGACCACCAAGTTAAAAGACCACAAGAGGGTCCAAGAGGTGTGGAGGAGCATCGCCCAGACGCTCTCAGGGATTAAAGACCTCCCGGATGAACATGCTTCTGAGGTACGCCTTAGGGGGTTGTGTTGTACAGGGTGTATAAAAATGATTACCCTTAAAACAGTATGTTCTCATGCTTTGATTAGGGTAATATGTTATGGATGTGCTGTTATATACTTGTGGTACACCTTTTAATAGAGTGTCAGTACTTTAGATATACTTTTAATATAGTTTTAGTACTTTTTAATACAGTTTTAGTACTTTTAATACACTTTTAGTACTTTTAATACAGTTTTAGTACTTTTGTAATGCACTTTTAGTACTTTTAATACACTTTTAGTACTGTTAATACAGTTTTAGTACCTTTAATATGCTTGCAATACACTTTTATATGTGTATACCTAACCCAACCCAACCTTATCTAGCATTAACCTAACCTAACTCTAACGTAACCCAACCAAACTCAAACCTAACCATCGTGCCTCCCTTTAGCTACAAGAGGCGCTGGAAAACGTCCTGAACGAGTCAGTCCTGGGGGATAACGAGGGGAACTACCAACGATACATCCGCCTCTTGTACCAGACACGTCAACTGGTCAAGCTCGTTGAAGCGGCCCGGACCATGGCCGAGATATTCCCCACATATTATCCGCTTGAGTGGATATGTCGGATGTACGTGCTCATGACAACAAACCCGCAAGAGGATGAAGGTAAGGCTCCGTTAACCGTCGCGGTGTTTCGGGATTTTCTACAATATTCCACCTGTTGTGTTTACTCTAGCCTGTTAGTTAGCCATACATGTGTTCTGTTTGAGGTTCAAATCCTAACCTAACCCTAACCTAACCAACTTCAACCTAACCCAACCCAACCCAACCCAACCCAACCCAACCCAACCCAACCCAACCCAACCCAACCCAACAAACATATATCCCGCAAAAGACAAAATAGATAATAATAATAAATAACTAATATCAGGAACTCTAGACCATAACTCGATAAAACCCATAAATCCCTGAAACGCGTCGAGTATTGCACTGTATTACCCCCAAGAGGAACTTTCCTATGTTACTTTGGGTTAATCTCAAAGTCAATTGTTAACCTGTACATATGGGTGAAAGTCCTGTGAAATGATTAGTGTATATCAGACATTCCTACCCGAGTCATTTTTTCCTCCATTTTCTATTGTTTTTTGAGGGGCCACTTAGCTGTTTATGGTCTGGGAGGTTTCTTATATAAAGTGTTTCAAATTATAATGATTCTTGGTCTGTGTGATTTTTTTTGGCTTAAGTATTTACAATGTTAAACTCTCATGGTAAAATTACATTGTATATCATATTATTACAGTAGAGTTTCATGGTAAAATTACATTGTATACCACACCACTACCTTACTAAACTCAGAATTAAAAACATTTCAGAAGGATATCCGCTGAGTAGTGAGGAGGCTCGTACGTACATCACCAAGCTCCTGAGGCTGAACAGAGCCTCACCTTGGGGTAACCTGGCCCAGGGTCTCGTGTACAAGGGCGAGGGTCTCTATATAGAAGCTAAAGCTCATCTGAGGGTCGGTAAGTGTGTCGGAAAGCTGTTTTTTAGCTTCTCGTTTCTTGGCGGATAATATACACACACTTTCTTCTCTCTGTTCTCAATATTCCCTTCTCTCTCTTCTCTCTGTTCTCTCTCTTCTCTTTGTTGTCTCTGTTCTCTTTGTTCTGTGTTCTCTCTGTTCTCTCCTACACCCCCCACTCTTCCCAGTAAATTAATAACTCCCACGTTTACATCATCATCAGCACCCCTCCTCCCTCCCTCCCTCAGGCGCCGAGAGGGTCGGTAACAACCTACTACCGTGGAAGATCCTCCTGGAGATACAAGAGGCGACTAACGACTGGCCGGGGGTCGAGGTGTCCTGCAAGAAGTCCCTCAAGATAATGGAGGCGGACGAGACGATCACCATACCGGACGACGAGGGGTTCGAGGCGTACCGGACCAAGATGATGCTGACGCAGGCCAAGGCTTACGTGATCATGGGCCACAAGAATCATCTCCGACAGGCCGTGGACATACTGGAGGAGGTGAGTTGGTAGTGTTAAATGATCTTGGGGATATGTACATTGATTTGTCTTTATAAGGGTATTCGGCAGGTAATAGGAGGTCAGGGGTCATGTTAACGCAGGTCTGTGTTTGGTCAGTGGTGTATAGTCCCACAAACACACAGCTTTTAACATCTCCTCTACACACACACACATGACTAAAACACCATCTTGTCAACGCTTAACCATCGTGTAAAACTCTTTCAGGGATTTTTTACGGTTAATTTTCGCCGTGAATATGCAAATTACTGTGTGAATTTTAGTAGTTGTCACGTCAGAATGTATTAAATCAAATATATAATTTTTTTTTATCTATCTACGTATTTAAAGTTTAATTCTGTCTCACCACAGCACGCATACACAAGCTTGGACTGTGGACTCCTGTTAGTTAGATCACGTATCAAGTTACTAGAGTTTGACCAAACTGAAGATGAATTGTTGAAACTAGAGGAAGCTTTTGGCGAACACTCTCAGCTCAAGCTCCTGAGGGGGTGTTTGCTCCGAGCTCAGGGAGAACGACAGAAAGCTATGCAGGTCCTAGAGGAGTTTGTCGAGGTAATATGATTTTTATAAGTAATTTCTGTCTCAAGATGTTTTATACAAGATCTGTGGAATCAATTATAAATACAGTACCTCTCATTATATCATTACTGTAACTGATGTGTTTTAATATGTGTTCTAAATATGTGTTTGATGTACCTAATATATGTGTACAGTGGGTCCTGGATGCGTTAGAGTATTATTGATGTCTAAATTAGGTAGAAAATTGAGAATGAGAGATTGTAACGGTTGATGGTCACAGCATTAGTCCCACACCTCTCTCCAACACCACAAAATGCATTACTACGAGGGAATACCTATATACTGGTGGTCTAACTTATATCTTGTAAAGCTTAAATTAATCACCATAAAATCCCCAATCATTCAAGTGGACCAATGAATCTGTGTCTGTCCGACGAGTAGACAAATTATTATTATTAAAAGAACTGACATTATTTATTCCACCATGGTGAAAGTTACCCCCTTAAAACCACATCATCTTTGGGGGGAACGGCGGACATTTGCAGGAGGAACCTAAATCCGCCGAAGGTCATTTGGAATTGGGCTGCGTTTACTTCGCCACGGGAGAGCTTCAGAAGGCCCAGATGAGCTGTATGCGGGCCGGGAAGCTGAACCCAAAGCTCGGCGGGCCGTTCCTGTACCTTGGCCACTTCTACCGCCGGCAGGACAACATGGAAAAGGCGGTCAAGTGCTACGAGAAGGCCCTCTCCCTTGACCCCTGTGACGACCAGACGGGGGCGGCTCTGTCGGACCTTTACAGGATTCTCGGCAAATATGTAAGTCGTGTCTGGTTTGTTTGGTAGTTAGGTTAGGCTAGTTAGTTAGTTAATTTGTTAGTTTGTAAGTTAGATCTTTGTACACCACACACTATAGCACCACACACTATAGCACCACACACTATAGCACCACACACTATAGCACCACGCACTATACCACCACACACTATAGCACCACCAAATCAAATCCTTTATCTCACTACAGGAAGCAAACATCAACTTGCTTCACCGCATCACGAATGAAGGCGGCCGTGCTTCCTGCTGCTGGGCGTGGCTGAGGCTAGGACTGCATCACCTAGCACTACAGAACTACGACCAGGCCATCCAGGCATTTCAGTGTACCCTCAAGATCAACCCAGATGACAGGTCAGTTTGGGTCACAGGTCAGTTAGGGTCAATGTACCTCATGACAGGTCAGTTAGGGTCAAGGTGGCATTGTGTTATGTAATAATTACACACCTGATTTATTGATTACCTGATAATTACACCTGAGTTTATTTCACCGTGGATGCAAGATGTCCAAGTGAATCACAAGTGACTCGGAATAAATAACAAATGACTTGATAAATCACAAATGACTCAGAATAAATCACAAATGACAGAAATAAATTATCTCTCAATATTTGTACCTAACATTTACCAACACCTCAATTTACTCTCGTCGTTCGTCTCTATTTATAAACATTAGCCGCGGTTTTATTTATCCCCCCTTTAATTACCTCGGTGTCTGGGGTCTTGTTACAGCGCGACGTTCGAGTGTCTGGGCGACGCTTACCTGGCCAGAGGGGCTCACTCTGCGGCCCTCAAGGCGTTCAACTATGCTTCACTTCTCAACCCTGGAGCTCTGTATCCCCTCTACCAGATAGCTCATATTAAACAGGTGAGTTCTGGAGTGTGTTATGCCTGACCTAACCTGACCTTGAGTACAATTAACACTTTACTTTGAGGTTAAGTCATCGTACTCAAGGGATTAAAGTAAGAGGTCGTGCCTATAGGACTCAGTAAGGTAGATGACATTGTTTATAGGACTCAGTAAGGTAGATGATGCAGCTATAGGACTCAGAAAGGTAGACGACGCACCTATAGGACTCAGAAAGGTAGATGACATTGCTTATAGGACTTAGTAAGTAAGTAAGAGATTCTTCTCATAGGACTCAGTAATAGGACACACCCATAGGACTCAGTAAATAAGAGAACATCCCTATAGGACTCAGTAAATAAGAGTACACACCCATAGGACTCAGTAATAGGACTCTTAAGTTTAATTATTTCACCTTATTTTAACTACAGCTAATTCTTAACCCCCTCTCACACACACAGATAGTCGGAGAGACACTGGACGCCGTAAAGGACTACGAAACCGTCTTGAAGCGCGAGCCGATAAAGCCCGTCCAAGTCGTGTCACTGATTGGTCTAGCCGAAGCCCTTATAGCCGCCGCCAGGAAACACTACGAGCAGTTCTTCCACGCCAACGTTAAGGATGCCTGTCTCCGTGCTCTTGTCTGTCTCATAAGGTGTGTGTGTGTGTGTGTGTATGTGTGAAGCCTCGAGATGCATTATACGTGTCTGGGTTTTTTTTAGTGATTTTTTTCAGGGATTTGGTGGGGGTAATTTAGGGATTTTTTTATTAATGATTGAGATAATTTATGGAATTTCTTGTAATTGAGTAAAAAAATTGGATTTCCTTGTACTGTATTGTTAATGAATGAAAAAATGGAATTCCTAATACAAATTGTGTTTTATCTTTGCCAATCACATGTAATACAGTATAGGGTTTTGTAATGAGACTGTTCATAGATAATTTTAAATAATAATCTATAACCCAACCAACTTACGATCCACAGGGCCGCCAGCATAAAACCCGAGAGCGCTTGTATCTGGAAGTTGATTGGTGACGCCTGTACTCTGCTCTACCCAATGCCCACGTCTCTCTCCAATTTTAGCATCCCAGCGAAACTGATCCAGAAAGATGTCGAGGATCTAGAGGAGATGACTGAAGTGGATAAGATGCAGATTCTACAGATTGGTGCCAGGTGAGAGTTGTTATGGTGTGTTTCATGGTGTTTCAGTTCATTATTTTGATGTGTGTTGTGTTTCAGTAATTATTGAAGTGTGTTTCAGGTACAGGTCGGGTAATCTTTATCCAAAATACTTGGGGCTTATAAGTTTCTCGGATTTGGGGTATTTTCTGATTTTGAGAATACTGTACCCAGATCCTGTATAATGGGATAGCCCGCCCAGCAGAGATGGGGCCCCAAGTCTTATGTACCGGACTTTTACATATGTGTCGTGTCTGCAATGGGTTAAGAAAGATCTATGTTGATGTTAATTTTTTTTTGTTTTTTGGAAGATTATTATCTCAGTATATTAGTGTACTTTTTATTCTTATAACCTTACTTTTCATACTATAACCCGACTTGGTTACTTGAGACACTTGGCTTATTAATAGCCGATTCATACCTGGAATAGTGATAATATATTCCTATTAATTTCTATTGCTATTAAGTTTATGACACAGGATATAAATTATTTTTATTTTTTCCTTTCACAGGTGTTATGGGGTAGCTCTTCAGGTGACTAAAGATGATGCTATGCTCTGGCACGACCTTGGGGTCAACACGTACCTACAGGGGAAAGTCTTGGAGGAGGGTGTGGACGGGAGGAACGACGTCAACACCAGAGACTTGATGGATCGGTCTGTGATGGCGTTAAGGAAGAGCCTCAGTTTGGACCCTCTGAACGGCAAGACTTGGAACTCGCTTGGCATCGTAGCCGCTCATAATTGTAAGAGTTTAAGCCGCTTATAATTGTAACAGTTTATGGATGAATCTGTACGAACTTAATCCATTAACCCTTTGGCTGCGGGAGGTTACCCTAAGCTGAATAAAATCGTCTGGGGGGAGGGGGGGTAGCCAGAATAAAAACAGCAAGTGCGGGTAACAGCGGGTAACAGCGAGAGGGTTAACATAAAAAATAAATAAATCTTCGTACAATAACTACTAGATAACTCTGATATATGTCATAGTAATTACAGTTTATAGCAAATATATTACACCTTGAAAAAATACAATAAGAAGTTGTGTTTGGTGTAGCGTAGGTTATAGAGTCCATATTAAAACAGATGTAAAATTGTTCCATCATGATTTAAATAAGTATATAGAGATTCTGTAGATATTGAAGTACCTGAAACACTGTAGAGACATGTCGTAATATACATTCATCTTACAGTAGTGGGGCAATACGCTCTAGCCCAGCACGCCCTCATCAGGGCCTGCGAGTACCAGCCCAATGCGGTGGTCTGGACTCACCTGGGAGCGTTCTACCTGACACACAGCGAACACAGCCTGGCACATGAAGCATTCTCTCAGGCCCAGGCACTTGATCCATCCTTCGTTACTTGTTGGGTGGGACAGGTAAGATATAATTACAGGTGTGTCTCTCTCTTATTAAAGCCTCTGTAATATACTTTGCGCTCTTATTAATATTTTCATCATTCATAAATTTTTTCCAAAGCATTATTTTTGGTTGATGTGTTTCTGTAGTTGGATTTTTTAGTTTTTATTTATCTATCTGTTTATCTGTCTGTGTCTGTCTGTCTGTCTATCTGTCTATTTATTTTTAATGTTTCCTACGCTGATCTTAAGTTAAAATGCTGGTCTGTCCATCTATGGTCGAGTAAATTTATATTATTTATTTGTTTGTGCATAAATTTTTTTACTTTGTTTATGTTTGGTTAGGTTAAGTTAGGTTAGGTTTTTGATATATCATTATAGAAAGATATAAAATATAGAAACTAAAATATACCAAGAGAGGTAATACACATAGTTAACCCTAGGCTATGAACGATGTACTTGGCCATTTTTCCTCCTAACGATCGTCCACATTTCTAAAGACCCGTTACCAGTGCTTCAGACATTCACCAAGGAACTCTGTGATTAATCTTGGCTTCCATTAAAGTGAAAGTTGACAGAATGTAGTACACTTGGTCCAAACAGTATCTTTTATCATTATGTGTGGGACAATAAGGCGGAACGGACGACGGAATTTGACAGCCGTGCCGAGACAACAGGAGTCGAGGTGTTTATTTTGGAATATTAGTTGGCCCATAAGCCACGCCCCTCATCTATACCGCCTAATACCAGGTTAGGTTAGCGTGGAAATAGTTGCGTGACAGCTTGTGTATATAACTCCTTCCCCCAGGCGCTCGTCGCGGAGAAGGTCGGCCACTCTGAGGTGTTCGATCTCTTCCGACACACGACTCTTCTGGGCATCCAAGTGGAGAGTTGCGTAGGGTATTCTCACCACGTCACAAATCTAGCGAGCGACTCTAAGAAGAACACCAATCAGCGGACTCAGTACACCATCAAGCAGTCTCTACCGGCCGCAACAGACGCCTCCACCTTCTATTCACGGTTAGTTTACGGTGACGTGTGTGCGTGTGCGGAAACGGTTAGAATTATATTATTACGGTACAGTTGGGGTAAAATAGTTCAGTTCCCGTTCAGAATCAACCAACATCGACCCCCAAACGAGATGAAACAATCAGGGTGTAAATAAGTCAGTTCAGAGAGTCATTCCCCTGACACAGTTTCACCACAGGAAGCCAACTCATGCCTCCAAACTGTTTAATAAAGTATAAAAAGAATATCACATATTCCTTCAAAGAGTAGAGTACTAATTGCATCTCCCATTGATATATAGTGTGTTCAAGATCCAAGAAAATGTCTCTAATGCCATCTGTTGGTGTAATTAAAATGTACATTAACTAAAACAACTATCTGTGCATATGGGGGTCGATATGCTCCCCTGAAATTTTTACATGTAACTAGTGACAGCCTTCATATAGTACCAACATTTATCAGCCACGGTCTCCTATTGTTTCCTATAAAGTATACACAGATAGCTGTTTTACCTACTGTACATGTGTGTGTGTGTGGGTGGGGAGGTGATACATATATGAGACAGGCTTTACCTTGTATAAGTACCTGTACAATAGTTTAATCACCCCTTATTCTGGCCGTGGTCACCAATACAGCATTTATTACTATAGACAAGTAAATTAAATAACTATGATCTGTCTCAGTTTATATTTCACGAACTATATAGATTTCTCGGTAGATAATCCACCAAGGGATGCCATCTGCCGCCTGTAAATGTCGTGTGGTTTAGTGTACAGTGGTTTCTTTAGGGTCGGTCTGAGGTAAGATGGCAATGCTAGTTGAATGTATAGACAGAAAAATATTGCCGATGGTTTTACTTTCTGGTACGTTTGGGGTCAATTCTTATTTAATTATCTGTCTGTCTGTCTCTGTCTGTCTGTCTGTCGTTACTGTGGGAAATATAATCAGAAACAAAAATAATTCGACTATGAAAAAATTATCAAACATTTACTGGCGAGTGAATAATTTACTTGAATGATTTTAGATTTTTATTGGTGGTAATTAATATTTTGGGACAAGTTTCAATACTGTGGTGGTAATGAATGATCGAATGTGTAAAGCCTCCAGTGAATGTTGTTATTTTAAGTTATACAATGAATGATCAAATGTGTAGAACCTCCTGTGAATGTTTTCTTTAATTTTAATGTTGAGTTGATAATGATATGTGTAGAACCTCCTGTGAATGTTGAATGTTATCTTACAGGGAGAAAGAGGAAGATGTCATTGGTCTAAACATGAACGGTCTGACCTTGGAAATGATGGGCCTCTACCAATCAGCAGCCAAGGCTTATGAAATGGCCATGGCAGCAATTGACCCAGACCAGGTAAGTGAATGTACAATTTCTCGTGGATGAGTGCAGTCTGAGTGAAGGATGAGAGCAGGATGGATTTGTAGGTGTTAATATTCCTGTCTGGGTTTGTAGGTGTGTTTGGAGATATGAGAATGAATGATAACCTTTCCTATATGTTCCAGTAATATTGTTTTATCTTGACTTGGGTCTTGTGATGTATTTAATGAATTTTTTTATAGATAGAATGAAGAAATTCCTTTAAAATGTCATAAGGAGATATAAGCTATTGCTACCAGATATTCCACATCTTGAGAGGATAATAATATTTCAATTTAAAAAAGAAAACAATTGGATTCATTATAATTAAAAGTAGTGAAGTTATGACAAATGCTATATGAGTTCCCGACACAGAGGCAGGACATTAATCACAGAACTCATGCTGACACAACGGATATTAGCTCTCTTTACATTTTATAACACGAATTGGAGTGGATAAACTTCGTAAAATAATATATATCTTTATCTTATAGCCCGAGATGCAGGATTGCCTTGATGGCGTGCGGTGTAACCTGGGCAGAACGCTTACTGCCCAGGGGAAGGTGGAGGAAGCTATGAAACAGTTTAAAGCCATCAAGAGTCCAGATTACTTCACCCAGTGTGGTCTAGCTCTTGCCAGTTTGAAAGGTAAGACCAAAGTTTGTAAGAGTTGTGGGTGGTGTATAGGCCTGGTCGTACACTGTTAGGGGAGGTGTGGGTGGTGCATAGGCCTGGAGGTGTGGGTTGTGCATAGGCCATAGGCCTGGTCGTACACTGGTGAGGCCTGGTGGTGTGGGTGGTGCATAGGCCTGGTGGTGTGGGTGGTGTATAGGCCTGGTCGTACACTGTTAGGGGAGGTGTGGGTGGTGCATAGGCCTGGTGGTGTGGGTGGTGCATAGGCCTGGTGGTGTGGGTGGTGTATAGGCCTGGTCGTACACTGTTAGGGGAGGTGTGGGTGGTGCATAGGCCTGGTGGTGTGGGTGGTGTATAGGCCTGGTCGTACACTGTTAGGGGAGATGAAGGTAGGTTAAAGAATGATAGTCTTGCAATTTTTCTCAACCTAACTCTGGTAACCAACTATAGTGCATTTTTTCCCAGCTGAGAAGAGATGCCCCGCCCCCTCCTCAAGAGTTACAGCTGATTGGCCGTTGCAAACCCATCCAATTTTGTCCTGAAGTAATGATGTATTTCTAAATGAGTTTATTCATAATCGTTGGGATGACCGTTTCTGAGGAGAAAGATATTTAGCTAAATTATATATAGATACAAACATTCATTATTTCAAACATGAGCACGTAGGAAGTTTATCAGAAGTATTATACGTGAATTAACTGTTAAACTCTTGTAGCAAATTCACGCTTTTGGAGGATGCATTTAATATATACTTATTTTTACCTACAATAAGACATACTAAGACAAATTATATATCAGTAATTCTACATTATACAAAAACTAACATTTCTAAAGATCAGAATCACATTGAAATATTACACGACTGTCAACAGAGGCGGGAAATATGACTGCGAACAACTTCCTATATTTCCCGCCTAATAATGACTTTTACGGTAGACAGAAATAAAAGATAAAGGGAAATATTGATGGAAATAAATACTACTTGTGTGTAATAAAGGAAGGGGGGAAGGAAGGAAGGAGGTAGGGAGGGAGGGAAAGAAGGATGGAAGGAGGGAGGGAAGGAAGGAAGGGAAGGAAGGAAGGGAAATAAATATAACTTTTAAGATAGACAGTAATAAAAGATCAATAACAATAAAAATACTGATCAAAACAAATCCAACTTGTGTGTAATGAAAACAAAAGATTACATTTGATTTACCTAACGTCCCCTTCTTCAGCGGGCCAGTTCGAGGACGCATACAATGGCTACACCGCTGCCCTCCACTGGCTGGCACCCGACGACACGCAGAAGTCACACATCCTCGTAGCTCTGGCATCCCTGCAGTACAAGTTCCAGAAGTCCGACGAAGCCAAGAATCTCCTCTTCCAAGGGTACGACAAGACGGTGTTACTCCAGCGATCATTCTCTTTTTTATCATCATCATCATCATCATTTTGCTTCTATTCTCATTCATTCTTGTCATCTAATAATCGCTCTCTCGCTTATTCTCTTCTCGTTATCTCCTCAAAATCCTTATCAGTTATACCTGCTTCCATCTTCATCTTCTGTGCTTCCTCATTCATTAAAATATTGATTAATAGAGGTATCACACAGTCTTGGTATAGTGGTATAAATTATCTTTCATCGGGAACAGATGACTTATTCCAGGTACACTATCCAGAGAGGAAAGTCCATTATATCGAGGGTCCATTAGATATAAAGCCTCCATCTAATGAACTATATAGAGATGAAAGTCCATTATATAGTGGTGTCCATTAGATATAAAACCCCATTTAACAGAATATAGTAAGAAACACCTCCATTACATAAAGGACCTCAATGTAATATACTAAATCACCCCGCCATCGCAGGTCACAACTGAGCGGGGCGTCGGTACGTGGACTTTTGGCACTGGCTGCGTTGGGTCTGATCTCTGGCGACGCCGTGCTGACCAGTGCGGCGTTGGCTGAACTCGCTCCTTACGAACACCACAAAGATTACCTCCACCACGTAGCGTTTATTAAGGCCGCAGAAGCTACTGCACGGGTGAGGGTACGGTTAAGTTATGTTGGTGTGTGGGTGGGGGTGTTATCTTTTTTATCAGGTAAACAATGGAAAACTTTAATGTTATCTTTTATCAGGGGAACACAAAGGAGGCCAAGTCGATCCTCAGCCGCACGATCCACCAACACCCGTCAAGCGCTCCTCTGTGGCGGTCGCTGGCCCGTCACCTGCTCACCACCACCACGTCGACCAGCAAGAAGATCAGCGGCCAGTGTTCGGCGGCGGCCATGTGTGCCGCAGCTGCCACCAAACTGTCTCAGGCGGCCGGAGAACACAAGACCATCACCCAGGTCAGTCTTGTGTGTTTTTCTCTTGTTTATTTTGTTTTTATTACATTTTATGGGTGTTATTCCTTCCTCATTAGGGGTCAATGAGAGTGGTCAGGTTATCACATCAAGGGGAATCAATGACCTGACTTTACTTACTATATGAAACAAGGATTCAGGAAGAAATGTAAAAAAAAAAAATATGAGAGATGATTTAGGTGGATGAAACCAATAAACAATAAATAGGATAAAAAAAACTTAGAGTGAGTAGTAAATCTGTGGTACCTTTATGAATGTAACTAAACACCAAATTACTTTTATAGGATGCTGTAACAAGTGTAATGGCCACCCTGGGGTTAGAAGTTAGCATTCAGAGGAACTCCAAAAACAAGACCAGCTTGAAACAGGCTCAGCGAGCTGTCCTCATGTGTCCAGGTTCCCCGGAGGCTTGGGCCATGCTCGTGGCAGCACAGATCGTTGCCGGCCACGGCCAGGTGAGAAATGACTGAAAGTTTAACAAATTAACGACTGATTTTTTTTTTAAGGTAGAAGGAAGTCTTTTAGGAAATATGAAATGTGTAAAATTTTGTCTTGAAAGTTGGAAGTTATCGTTTGTCTCTTAAATGTTTGACACCTTTACTACACCACAGGAGTCATTAGGTTAGGTTACGTTAGGTTAGATTAGGTTAGGTTCTTAATCACTATGTTCATTAGTACTTACAGTGAACTCCTGAACAAAAACAAAAAAACAAGTAAATAAATAAATATATAAATTCTGACCAAAAAACCAAATTATTTGAACAAACACATTTTTCTCTTTAACATTTTGAACTGCTTTAAATACATCCAGATTAACACTAAAAAATTAACATAAAAATTAACACCAAAGAAGAAATTAGGAATACAGAAAGAATTTAATTTTTTCCCGAAACACAAATCCAGAATTTAATGATTTTTGGGGGAAAATGTTTACACAGATTCCATAAAAGTTTTGTACCAAGTTTTTCACCTTTACTATGACCCCCATAAGATAAAATATCAAAGGAATGTATTACTGTAATCAATACCATCTCTTAACCGATATACATACGACTAATTAGTGACATTTGTGGGATAATAATATATATTACCACTATTAAATTAATACAAGAATAAAAGACCTCTTAAAGAATGGCAAAATTAATATTAAAACAGACATAATTTATCGTATTTCAGGAATGAACGAATAATTCTTTTTAAAACATTGGTAAAATTCACTTATTTATATATATATATATATATATATATATATATATATATATATATATATATATATATATATATATATATATATATATATATATATATATATATATATATATATATATATATATATATATATATATATATATATATATATATATATATATATATATATATATATATATATATATATATATATATATATATATATATATATATATATATATATATATATATATATATATATATATATATATATATATATATATGGATAATCTCAACAAAACCACAGGAAAAGGGAAAAAACTCCATTGTTTCCATTTTCCTGTGTGATTTTGTCGTGATTTATCTTGTCAGCGTTTCAATTGTTGATCTACACGACACACGAGTAAATAATTCCCTCTTCTCTCCTCAGACTGACACACATCTCGCACCATTGGCAAAGATCTTGTCTCAGAAGGGATCCCCACAAATATCCTCGTGGCTACAAACAATATCGACTAGACTGGCGTAGGCTGCTTGGAGCTATACAAAAACCCGAACATTATAACCGAGGCTTATTAAACAGTGTAAATGCCTTCACGGTTCACATAACGTGACGGCAAATTGCGTTCCAGATTCTGAAATGCTTATGTGATAAAACCAGATAAGAACACCGGGCAATCAGAGCTCAGGAGAGATGGTGGGGTTGGGGGGGGGTTAAAGAACAGGAAGACGATGATGTTCACTATTGGTACAACTTATTGATATTATTTAAAACTTTATTGAACCTATCTGATCTTATAATTTGTTCTATACATTTATCTATATTCATCATGTCCTGATATAAAAGAATATATATATATATATACAGTAGAACCTCTCAAGTCTGTGTATTCTCTTACTAACTGACGATCTTGGTAACTCGGTGAATTAATTTGAGATTAAACGTTAGTACCGCCACAGACCCATAATACCGGGAGTGAATGACGTATCTTCCCATCTTTGACCGCCTCACTACCCAAACACGCTGATTGTTGGCCCTGGCGACCACTTTCATGAGGTTCCACAGTCCTGTCGAGTGTTTATGTGTGGAATAACTGAACCGTTCTGTTATTATATGCGTGAAACCCCCCCCCCGATATAGTTCATTCTCTTGCTGTACCCAAAGAAGTAGTTTGAGTGGATCATGACATGAATAAGATACAGTATTACTAGCTTTAAAGACCAGACATTATCATAAATTAAATGAAGGTTGGAATACAGACAAGATATACAGTAAAGTTTGTCCTTATCAACCAAAGTACACAGTAAAGTTTGTCCTTATCAACCAAAGTACACAGTAAAGTTTGTCCGTATCAACCAAAGTACACAGTAAAGTTTGTCCTTATCAACCAAAGGTGCAGTGTACTGATGTGTCTGGCCTCTTAATATCAAGTGGGAAGATTTGATTACTGTGTTTTTGACTCATGTTCAGTATTACAGTTAAAATCCAAAGCTGCTGAAGGTAGCCTGAACGACTGTATGTACGGCCACGAAGAAAACTGCACCGAATTATTTGTAGTCTGAAGCACGCCTCTGGTCCTGGAGTGTCGGTGAGGAAACTTTAACATATAGAGACATAGAAGCTTTAATATAGAATGTACCTCATCAAGAAAGTTCCATGAAAGGTGACGAAATTTTGTAACATTATTTATCTGTGTATTTGGTACTTTGAAATCTCTTGGAAATGTGAATCAAAAATAAGTTAAGTGACTGATTCTTTTTTTTTTTTTTTTGTAAATTATCTGTTGTGAGGTTTGTGAGTTAAATATTCATGTGGTTTATTAGTTAATGGATCTTTTAGTTTATCATCTATTTTGTTTAGTTAATGATGAAAAAAATGGTTTGAGTTTAGCTTAATTACAAGCTGTTTGAACCAAGTGTTGGCGGTACTAAGTGGATGGTTCCTCTCTTATTCCTGCCTTAATATAACTTTTTTCAATGTTACTTTATTACAGTTGAATCTATTAAATGGTGAATAACATACAGGTATAAATCTAGTCTTTTAAATATGGTACAGCCGCCAGGATTGTTATAAAAAAAATTAGTCTTGTCAGAATCTATATCTAGTGTGATGTAATTTTTTTTTCTTCATATATGCATCACAAATTTGTTTCAGACATATTAATATTGTATAGTTGTTTAAGTTTGTTTTAAAAATGGAAACAATATTATTTCCCACCACCATGATGCAGTTTGATTCACTAGTTGATGTAAACGAAGCCATATTATGAACTGTCGATCACCGAGCTTGAGAGATTCTACTGTATTATCCCGACTCCTGCAGAGTGCCTGGTGTTATACCGTGATATATTAATCTATAAGAGACAAACTAGCATAATTCTCTCCATTTATATCCTGGTGATGTCGTACGAACAAATATATCCGCAAACATTATAAGTTGTTTTGTTTCTCTCCCAGTCTGTATTTGTCTCTGGGAAAACTAGCTTTGTAAGTCAGTAAGTACAGTTGGGGTCAGAAGTCTTGAACACTTAACAATATCTGTCATCTACTTGTGAGTTATATGATTGGGATATACTAATAACACTACTGGTCATCACATATTATGTCTGAACCACAAACTGGGATAAAACCCTCCTTAATACCCAAGATCTTCGGGTACTTACATGGTAAATACTGTCGAGTGTTCGAGACGTTTGACCCAGACTATACCCGACACACCAGTCCCCTTGTTCTCTGATACCAAAGTCAATAAGTTGTTTTCTTTAGCAAACAGTGAAGTTTAGTGGTAACCAGAATCTACTACTGGTATTAAGAGGGAACCTTGTTAACACACAGAAAAGACCAGTATGTCGTCTTTGCTCCTTGTAAAATATACTCTCCTAACCTAACCAAATGTGTATCTTCAATGAAATATTCTCAACATAAACTTGAAGGTTGGAAACATGTTCTTGAGAATAGGTTCAAGACTTACCCCAAGCAGCAATACAAGTGACTACATTTGTTTCTTGTGATGATTCTTGATCTGATTTATACACGTTCTTAATCTAGATAACACACACACACACACCACACAGATATATTTGTTTCAAGTAAAAGACATTTATATACTTTCAAAATATAATATATATAAATTTACAATAATTGTTTAGCTAATGACATAATTACATGATCATCATAGTCCAAAAAATGCGTAGCTCTGAAAAATTCAATCACTGAAAACACAAGAAAACAAACAAGGCTGAGAGACAAAACTGAGAACACGATTTTCAAGATTTTTTTTTAGGACATTTACCCGTGAATTCATCGTTCAGGATTATTTGTCGTTATCTAAATGTCCTCACACCTTCATATATAATAATCCTACATTAATGCACCTACATAATTGGTCTTTAGCCAGAGAAATGACCAAACATCTTGGGGGCATAAGTTCTTTAACCTGTTGAAATTCGGCCAGCTACACCCCCTTGATTATCATTGTGTGGGACGACCTGCCATGGGACACCTTCATAGTGAACTGATTGGGACATCTCCTTAGTGAACTGATTTAGACAATAAAACTCATCTGATCTCTGACAACACTTGCCATGGAGGACACTGAACTGACTAACATGACCTCAACTGAGACTGGCTGATTTGTCTTAGAAATAATAAATACAATGGGTTTACAGATTGAATTCAAAGGTTTATTATTCTGGTGAAATCAAACGTTTATTGTTCTGGGAAGGATTTTGTAATATGGTAAAGCAGTTTCATCGGTAATATTGCAGTAAACGGCAACCGCAGAATACCGTTAGATCACTACACTCAATTGATAGACCTACTCTTTTTCTATGACCATTTTCTTGTATTACATTTGGTTGGATTAGGTTAGGTAACATTTTTTTATCAGATTCTTTGGTTAGGTAAAACATTTTTTTATTACCAGATTCTTTGGTTGCTGTAATCTGCAATTTTACCGGTTCATCGATCAGTCACCAGGAGAAAACAACTCAACAGGTGAGAATTACTTGGTTAATCCTGTAATGATGTACTGTACCTCTCATTACACTCAATCACATTACAGCTGTATAAGAAAAAATTCCTCTAATTCAGGAAACAATAAACAATTCCGTATTATTTGGTCACGTTCTTGAAACCCAAAACATTAGAGAAATATTTGTTAGCTTTTGATTGGCTGTTGTTTTCTGCTGCCTGGGGGTTAACGATCTCAAGCCCTTGGAGTGGTGTAAACGCCACACTGGAAGCCGTACCAGCGACCTGTCTGCGTACTGTCGTCTGTCCGCCCAGTGACGACTGCCGTTGAACCTCCTTCTGTAGTGTTTTAGACAGACGTACTCTGGTCTTCTCGTCGACCGTTATCTTGCGTATACGACCAGCACCGCCCTTCCCCAGTTGACCTCTTGTGTAGCCCAGGTCATCTTGATAAGCATCTTCCTCTATCTCACCAAAGTTCATTCTGTAAAGACATAAAATAAATTAATTAAAAACGTGAAATAGAATTGCCTCGTTAGATAATTGGAAATACAGTCGGTCCCCCCCCCCCCCAAGAATAAGAGTTATTGTGTCATCTTAAACAGTAGTTACTTCGTTCACCTGACACAAACGAGGTGGTAACAGAAGCCTGAACCACGATCACATTGGTTAGGTTAAGTAATTTTTGAAGTCATTTGCGAGGGAAACGTCATAGAAGAAAATTGTCTTAACATCGTCTTAACCATCGGAAATACACAATAGCCGACAGATAATCCGCGGTCATCCACTCGTACCGTCTGGACCGTATATAAGGACACCATCCATCACCCACCTGTTCTGAGCTTTACGCAGGTCTGTTACCGCCATCCGTTCCTTCATCTTCAACACCCGGCGGCCGCCACGCTTCTTACCCGGGGCGTCAATGGGCTGCGGCAGAGGCTTGATCGACT
Organism: Homarus americanus; assembly: GCF_018991925.1. Lineage (NCBI taxonomy): Eukaryota > Metazoa > Arthropoda > Malacostraca > Decapoda > Nephropidae > Homarus > Homarus americanus. The sequence continues at coordinate 26,074 of NW_024727827.1, read as the reverse complement.
TGACCGGCGGCGGCTCCTGTAACTTGTCCAGTTTCTTCTCCACTTCCTCCCTCAGACGTAGCCCCTGGGTGCCGCTGGGGCTCCCGTGCATACTGTCGACCCTCGCCGCCAGGGTAGCCTTGGCCGCTACTATACGAGCGGCTTTGGCACGGAGATCGGACGGAGTCTCTTGGACTATGTCGCAGTAGTAAATGTAGCCGGTGTGAGGCAACATGGAGGTCTGAGCCATCCCGATCATAGTTTTCTTCTGTTTCCCGATCAGCAAAACGTTACTGGCCGGCAGTTTGGCCAGATTTGTGAGTCCCCCGGCCACGCCCATCAGCTTGGCCGCCGTGGACGCTCCCACTATACAGGAGAGGTTCGGTGCTATAAAACTCATCCTGCTCTCGACGTAATCCAGGATTCTTATCTTGAAGGTATTTAGGTCCTGAGCCATCTTACAAGCTTCCTCGATGGCGTCCAGTTCGTCCCGGGTGAGGAGCGTCCCCTGCGTGGTGGACGCCGTGACGCTAACCACCATAATGGTCGCCTGCGTCAGGATCAACGCCAGGGCCTCGCTGTTCTTCACCTTATCCACGTCGTTCCCCAACTCCCTGACGGCATTGAGATACTCCAACGGGTTAACCACCAACGACTCCAGCTCGGGGAACCTCTTGGCGTACTTCTCCTTAACGAACTTATGAATCGTCCCGATCTCGTCGTCGATATCCACATTAATATTATTCGCCTCGACGATCAATTTATACTCCGGATCGGTCTCCACTGAACCCTGCAGGTCATCCGATTCCCTCTGCTTGGACGCATACTTCTCAATATGTTGTTTAATGTCCTTGAGTTTATCAGAGTCCCATAGACCAGCCACCTGACGGACTGAGGTTAAGGCGGGCTTGAGGGCCATAGGGACCTTAAACTCCACCTCCATAACCTCACCATTATCACCCTCTCTGTTCTGGAGGTCATTAGAGAGTAACTCATCTTCATCACCGTCCTCAAAGTCATTCAGTAGTTCATCAGCGAGAGACATGGTCCAGAAATAACGATAAAACAGATAAATTCTTCACCATTAACTTCCTGCCATAGAGGGTCATGTATACTGACTCAATAATTCAGGTTCACAACACAGATATATTATACAATCTATAATAATTTCTAAGTATATAATTACGTACATAAACTATTATTTTCTATACATATAATTAAATAAATGATTATAGACTAAAAATGTTTTGATATAAAATAAAAATATAACAAAATTCTCAAATACATAAACTGGATTTAACTAGATATATCACTAACTACCCATACCATAAAATATAACAATTCCCCAAAATAACAAAAAACAAAACAAAAAAACAAAATAAAAAAAACATAAATTAATTACCTAACACATATTCAATAACTAATTTAGATATATAACTTAAAATAGAGGAAAAAAAGTAAGATATAAAAGAGATGGTAGACGATAACATGAGCGGGATATATAACCATCAACACATGGCTCTGAGGGACCAAGATTATTAATGGCTTATTAATTCTTATTTATGGGAGAAAAAGGACGATTTATTACACTACACGACGAGAAACATAATATACAACAATGCCTCGACGTAAAATGGTGAGTTAGGGTTATTTTTGGGGCCCTTCGATATGACCTGTCTGGGCCCCCACTATATGACCTGTCTGGGCCCCCACTATATGACCTGTCTGGGCCCCCACTATATGACCTGTCTGGGCCCCACTATATGACCTGTCTGGGCCCCACTATATGACCTGTCTGGGCCCCACTATATGACCTGTCTGGGCCCCCACTATATGACCTGTCTGGGCCCCCACTATATGACCTGTCTGGGCCTGTCTGGGCCCCACTATATGACCTGTCTGGGCCCCCCATATGACCTGTCTGGGCCCCCCACTATATGACCTGTCTGGGCCCCACTATATGACCTGTCTGGGCCCCCACTATATGACCTGTCTGGGCCCCACTATATGACCTGTCTGGGCCCCACTATATGACCTGTCTGGGCCCCACTATATGACCTGTCTGGGCCCCACTGTGACCTGTCTGGGCCCCCACTATATGAGACCTGTCTGGGCCCCCACTATATGACCTGTCTGGGCCCCACTATGTGACCTGTCTGGGCCCCCACTATGACCTGTCTGGGCCCCACTATATGACCTGTCTGGGCCCCACTATGTGACCTGTCTGGGCCCCACTGTATGACCTGTCTGGGCCCCACTATATGACCTGTCTGGGCCCCACTACCTGTCTGGGCCCCACTATATGACCTGTCTGGGCCCCACTATATGTGACCTGTCTGGGCCCCACTATATGACCTGTCTGGGCCCCACTATATGACCTGTCTGGGCCCCACTATATGACCTGTCTGGGCCCCCTACCATATGACCTGTCTGGGCCCCCACCTGTCTGGGCCCCACCACTATGTCTGGGCCCCACTATATGACCTGTCTGGGCCCCACTATGATGACCTGTCTGGGCCCCACTATATGTCTGGGCCCCACTATACCTGTCTGGGCCCCACTATGTGACCTGTCTGGGCCCCCACTATGTGACCTGTCTGGGCCCCACTATATGACCTGTCTGGGCCCCCTATATGACCTGTCTGGGCCCCACTATATGACCTGTCTGGGCCCCCACTATATGACCTGTCTGGGCCCCACTGTGGACCTCTGGGCCCCACTATATGACCTGTCTGGGCCCCACTATATGACCTGTCTGGGCCCCCAACTATATGACCTGTCTGGGCCCCACTGTATGACCTGTCTGGGCCCCACTATATGACCTATCTGGGCCCCACTATATGACCTGTCTGGGCCCCACTATATGACCTTGGGTGTGAGTTGTCCAGCACCTATAAGAAATGGTTAGATTAAGAGAAAATATGTATAGCAAACTTTTGTCACGTGTCAGGGCCTAATGTTTAGAGATTGTAATGTATCATCCCTCAGTTATTACTATTATTATTACTATTATTATTATTATAGATTGAAATATTTAACGTGTATATATACTCTAATAACTCGTATGTAAAAATAACCAATTCTAAATACCACGTTGCCTTGAACAGGGTCGTTTGTCTCGGCGCAACAGAGACCAGAGCCGGGCCAAGCAAGCAACAGAGGAGAGAGTACCCCAGTGTATTGTTATTAGTCGAGGTAATGTTGGGAGGGAGATCAAGAAGCTGACAGAAGACTTGAGGCAGGTGATGGAGCCTAACACTGCCACCAAGCTCAGGGTGAGGAGTGACACCAGTCGTTATGTTGCTGTCACTGGCTTAGTTCTTATTAACGCTATTTTACCGTGAGTGTGCTGCGATTGGCTAAGTTCTTTCTGTTGATGTGACAAGGTGACTGCCCCCCCCCAGCTAGGAAGTTAGGTGGTGTAATGGTCAGCATCCTCGCCTTGCAAGTGAGTGGACCCGGGTTCGATCCCCGGGCAGGGTGAAGCTATGGGCAAGTTTCCTTACGCCATTTATCTCTGTCTACCCAGCAGCAGTAATTGGGGACCTGGATGTTAATTGATTTGTGGATCGTGTTCCGGGGTAATGGTTAGCCAGTGCAGTCGGTGAGTTGTCCGGTCTTCTTGGACTATTCCTTGACACTGGGTCATACAGCTCGTTAACTTAGGGTGCGGTTGTTGTGTTGGCGACAGCTTCTACACCTTAAACACTGGGTCATGCAGCTCGTTAACTTAGGGTGTGGTTGTTGTGTTGGTGACAGCTTCTACACCTTAAACACTGGGTCATGCAGCTCGTTAACTTAGGGTGCGGTTGTTGTGTTGGTGACAGCTTCTACACCTTAAACACTGGGTCATGCAGCTCGTAACTTAGGGTGTGGTTGTTGTGTTGGTGACAGCTTCTACACCTTAAACACTGGGTCATGCAGCTCATTAACTTAGGGTGTGGTTGTTGTGTTGGTGACAGCTTCTACACCTTAAACACTGGGTCATGCAGCTCGTTAACTTAGGGTGTGGTTGTTGTGTTGGTGACAGCTTCTACACCTTAAACACTGGGTCATGCAGCTCATTAACTCAGGGTTGTTTGTTGTGTTGGCGACCTTCTGCACCTTAAACACTGGGTCATGCAGCTCATTAACTTAGGGTGTGGTTGTTGTGTTGGCGACAGCTTCTACACCTTAAACACTGGGTCATGCAGCTCGTTAACTTAGGGTGTGGTTGTTGTGTTGGCGACAGCTTCTACACCTTAAACACTGGGTCATGCAGCTCATTAACTTAGGTGTGGTTGTTGTGTTAGCGGCTCACCATACAGGACATGCAGCTCTTAACTTGGGGTGTAGTTGTTGTGGCGACAGCTTCTACCTTAAACACTGGGTCATGCAGCTCGTTAACTTAGGGTGTGGTTGTTGTGTTGGTGACAGCTTCTACACCTTAAACACTGGGTCATGCAGCTCATTAACTTAGGGTGTGGTTGTTGTGTTGGTGACAGCTTCTACACCTTAAACACTGGGTCATGCAGCTCATTAACTTAGGGTGTGGTTGTTGTGTTGGTGACAGCTTCTACACCTTAAACACTGGGTCATGCAGCTCGTTAACTAAGGGTGTGGTTGTTGTGTTGGCGACAGCTTCTACACCTTAAACACTGGGTCATGCAGCTCATTAACTTAGGGTGTGGTTGTTGTGTTGGCGACAGCTTCTACACCTTAAACACTGGGTCATGCAGCTCGTTAACTTAGGGTGCGGTTGTTGTGTTGGTGACAGCTTCTACACCTTAAACACTGGGTCATGCAGCTCGTTAACTTAGGGTGTGGTTGTTGTGTTGGTGACAGCTTCTACACCTTAAACAAATTCACACCTAGGTGGCCCTTGGGCCGGCCATTCTCCATTTTGAGGGGCAACCATTATTATTATTAGGTACAGTTAGGTAGGTTTTTTGGGTTGGTTAGGTTACGTTCTATTAGGTTCTAGTAAATGTCGCTTCTTTTATAATGATAAGTTTCCCTGCACAACAGAAATATGGTTAGGTTAGGTTTACAGCTACACAACGATCGACTCACGGCGAAATAAATGCAAAATGCCGTCAGAGTCACTGTGAAATATAATTCTCACGTTCGCCGGTAATGGACGTTTAGCCAATCAGAGAGCACTCACGGTAAAATAGCATCAGTAGGAATATGGGTAAAATTATATAAAACACGACTTTCAAGATATTGCTCACATCATCAAATTATTCCTTGTACATTAATAATCACTACTTTTGAAAATGAAAATTATTATTGTTTTAAAAAATTTGAATCGCTTAGATAAAGTCACTTAGACAAACGATATAATTAAATTGTACTGTTTTTATCAATTACCTTTGGTGTTTTACATTGTTGTTATTGCTTTAAGAAAAAATAATCAAAATATACAGTCTGTTTAAGTCTGTTTTAAGTCTGTTTTAAGTCTGTTTAAGTATGTTTAAGTCTGTTTTAAGTCGTCGTGATTAATAGAACAAGGTTTACTTATTGTCCAGTTCTCTTTCTTACAAATTTGAAATGAAAGATTCAGATGTAATTATTATAAAGAGTAGTTAAGTGACCCTTTGAAGTCCCACCTTATTTTACGTGATGATTTAACTCCTTTATGTTACCCAGGAGGAGTAGGTTAGGTTAGGGTAGGTTAGGTTAGGCAGTTTGGATACCTAATCTTCACGTAATCTGAATTAAGTTAAAAAATGATGCTGTTAAAATTGTTCAAATGTTTTAGAAGATTTTGTTTGTCATTAGTTATTATGGTAAGATTTAAGTATAGTCATTGTTGTATCTATATACCTAACCTAACCTAACCAATTCCCTGGATGACCAAAACTAAAATACCTGTACAGTAATATCTCTGTTAGCTGCAATCCCTCAAACCTGGAACTCTCCTATGGTCGGAATTGAAATATTCTCGGAAAATCGTTCCCAAAGCCGGAATTTTCTGGAAAATTCCGGCTTTGGGAACGATTTTCCGAGGGGCACATTTTCCGAAAAAGATAAAATTTTCCCAGTACCCGGAAAATACCGGGATCGGGGACATTTTTCCGGGTTGGAGAGATGACGCAATGGGCAATTTCTGGAACTTCCGAGAACATTTTTTTCCATTACCCGGAAATCTCTCGTTCCCGGAAGTGCTGTGCGCCAATTGTCCCGGCTGACAGAGACCATCACTACACCGTGCGATAAATGTCTGTTTTTTTCCTCAGCACACCAAGAACAATAACATCAAGGACTTCGTGGCTGTAGCTGGACAGTTGAACATAACCCATCTTGTGGCGTTCTCCCAGACGAGCGTTGGTCTGTACTTAAAGGTGTGTCGGATACCTCACGGCCCGACCCTTACCTTCAGGTGTGTTCCGCGGATCTGTTTTGTCGGGATGTTATGTTTGTAAGGGGGTAAAGAGAAGTCAGAATGAGGTAATTGGTTATTATTATTATTATTATCATCATTATTATTACGATTATTATTATATTTATTTATGAAGTGTTTATTTTTCTTTGATAACTCTATACTGTGTCATTTTACCCCACTAGTGGCATCACTTCAACAACATAACTCAGACACACAAGTCGCAGTATTGCCATAACCATCAGAAAATACATTAAAATTATGAGGAAATTGTCGCCAGCTTGTCAGCATTAATTTTTCCTTTTATGAAATATGTGGGAAACTTGTTAATTTATTTTCTTTTTTCACAGAATCAAAGTTTTCGCGCGGAGTAAAGATGTTCTGTCGTCGTTGAAGAAACATCGGGTACACAGCGGTCTGTACATAACAGGTCCTTGTTTGATGACCAACCTGCAGCCTGAGGGTGGAGACCTGCACCTACAGCTGTCAGCCAGAATGTTCTTAGATATGTTCCCAACCATCACACCAAACCAGGTATATTATTGACTAACCTAACCAAACCAAACCAAATCCCTTTAGTGTGGTGAAAAATAAGGTGAAATAAGCAAAAACCGCAGAACATATTTTGATTCCTACTTCGAATTTGGGGATTTTTTTTACATTTTAATTTATCTTTTTCTTATTATTATTTTTGTCTTTATTTAAATTTTGGGGAACTTTTTAACACCTCAATACCTTACCATCTATATTAAAATACACCTTATGAGGAAATAACATAGACAATCAGTCTTACATTACAACAACAGGTTATTTAACATTAAACTGTCATAAATCCCCCCTCTCTCTCTCAAGATAAAAACGGACACGATTCAACGCTGCTGTCTGATCAACTACGACCCTAACGACGGCTTGTTTGACTTCCGGCACTACTCTATCAATGTAGTGCCTGTCGGGATCTCTAAGGCGGTGAAAAAGTTCAACAAACGTAAACTGCCGGACCTGAGTAGCTATAATGATGTGTCTGAGTTCATGACAAAGTGAGTTTAGTGTGTGTGTGTGTGTGTGTGTGTGTGAGATAAACCTTGGGTAGTATAGTAGTTAGTATTTTGGTGGAGTCAGTTCAGGGAGTGACTAAATAGATTCTGGAAATATAAAGTAAGCTTGAATTCTTGGAAGTCAAAAGCTTAAATTACATTATTGGAAGTTGAAAGCTTAAGATTACATTATTAGACACCGAAGCCTAGATAACATTATTAGACGCCCTGAAACTTAAATTACACTACTATTGGATTTTAATTATAAACTACACCTGTATAACATTAATACGATTTAACTAATAACACCGATGCTAAAATCACTCGCCAGGGCAGCAATATTGTCCGAGAGTGAAGCAGAGGATGACCCATCAGCCCACGTCATGGCAGATGTGAAGGTGGCTCGAAGAAAACTTGGCCTGCAGAAATCCTCGGTCAGATTATCGGAACTCGGCCCCAGGTTATCCCTCGAGGTAATTATGACTATTGTAATAATTTGGGTTTGTTTTTGTATTACCTTTTTCTAAATCCTCCTCGTTACATAGTTCAGGGGTGACTGGAAACAAGGCCATCACATCGTTACATAGTTCATTCAGTCTCAACCTCAATCTGGTTAGGTTAGCTCTATCTCACCTCCCATATTCAAAACCTTCCCTATCACTCCCCTTCCCCTTCCTCCTCTTCCTTAGTTCTTCCCTATCACTCCCATTCTTCTTCCTCCTTCTCTCTTTATTATCCTCGTTTTCTATTATTTTCTCTCTTTGTGGAGGTCAGGTCAGGTCAGGTTATTGTGTGTGTCCAAATCTACCTGTGGGGATTGTAATTAGACTGGTACTAGCATTACAGACTGGTACTAGCATTACAGACTGGTACCAACATCAAAATACACATCTCTCGATTAATTATTTACCCCCCTCTCCTTCCTTCCTCCTCCTCCCAGCTCATGAAAATTGAGGAAGGACTACTGGATGGTAAGACTCTCTACAACAGAATTGTCACCAAGACAGACGAGGAGAAATTGCAGTTAGAGAAGAAACGGAAGCATAAGAAGTAAGTGTTTGTCATCTGTTTTGTACCATATGTGTTTGTCATCTCTTTTGTACCATATGTGTTGTAATATATTGTACCATATGTGTTGTAATATATTGTACCATATGTGTTTGTCATCTCTTTTGTACCATATGTGTTGTAATATATTGTACCATATGTGTTTGTCATCTCTTTTGTACCATATGTGTTGTAATATATTGTACCATATGTGTTTGTCATCTCTTTTGTACCATATGTGTTGTAATATATTGTACCTTATGTGTTGTAATATATTGTACCATATGTGTTTGTCATCTCTTTTGTACCATATGTGTTGTAATATATTGTACCTTATGTGTTGTTGTAATATCATTGTACCATATGTGTTGTAATATATTGTACCATATGTGTTTGTCATCTCTTTTGTACCATATGTGTTGTAATATATTGTACCATATGTGTTTGTCATCTCTTTTGTACCATATGTGTTGTAATATATTGTACCATATGTGTTTGTCATCTCTTTTGTACCATATGTGTTGTAATATATTGTACCATATGTGTTTGTCATCTCTTTTGTACCATATGTGTCATCTCAGTTATACATCAGAGGAACACATTTAAGCAACACTAACTTTAATACTTATACTAAAATTTTCTTCATTCGCTCCCAGACAACTCAAGATGAAGCGGAAAAAACAACAGCAGGAGAACGTGGACGCCAAGACTAGGAAGAAGGACGAACACAAGAAGAAATGTCTGGAGGGTATGGGTGTTGGGACGAAGAAAGAGGAAGAGAAGACAAAGAAGAAGAGGAAGGAAGAGGAGGAGGATGTTGATGATGCTGATTGGGAAGACATTGAAGATGATGATGCTCAGTATTACAGAGATGAGGTCGGAGAGGAACCTGACCCCGGTGAGTATCTTGTGTGATGTTTAGGTTTGGTTAGGTTAGGTTTAGCTTAAATTAGGTTAGATTAGTTTAAGTGAAGAACTCTTAATTAATGTGGTATTATCGACTGACTTGACTGATAGAGCAACTAACATTTGTACTTATTTATTTCTAAAGACTTAACATAGGAACCACAGCACCTTAGGGAACTGTGATTGACCCAGCACAGTGAGTGAAGTTATCTGATTATGTGTTAGAAAAATAGTAAAGTAATATTTTTAAAACTTGAAAAATAACAAAATAACAAGAATAATGTACTAAGGTAATATTTTAAGACTTGAAAAATAAGAAAAGAACTTGAAGAAATTATTAAAGGGATGTGTCAGAGAGGGACTTTTAAAGGGATGTGTCAGAGAGGGACCTTTAAAGGGATGTGTCAGAGAGGGACTTTTAAAGGGATGTGTCAGAGAGGGACCTTTAAAGGGATGTGTCAGAGAGGGACTTTTAAAGGGATGTGTCAGAGAGGGACTTTTAAAGGGATGTGTCAGAGAGGGACTTTCATATGTCACGGGAGGTGGCACACCAGGTGCGGATTGCTTGAAAGGCGGATCGGGAGAGTTGGGATTAGTCCAATAACCCCCGGCACGTGGTCTTATAACCTTGAGTATATCGCGTGTTTTACGGCATATAAGATGCACTTTTTTGTCCGAAAATTGGCTAAAAAAAATCAGCCTGCTTCATATTTGTGAAGTTGTGGTCTCCTGTAAGCTAATGATTCCTCCAGTAAGCTAAATTCTACCTCACACAACTATTTTTATTATAAAAACTGGATTTATAACTACTGTACTGATGATGATGACCTGAGACGATTAACATCCGTACGGCAGACACCCAACTCTTCAGGGGTAACTAAGCAGTAACCATTTCTGAACTCTTACAAACATTACAATATATTAATGTCATACCTGCAACATTTATTTATAAATCTACAAATACCTGAAACAAATGATGATTTACAGGTAACTTTCTTTTACCATTTACATCTGTTAACATCACTGGCAGCATTGTAGCCAAGATAGACTCATGTAACCACCAGGCTGCTGGGCCAAGCTGTGAGGTGTTATGGTTGTTTTTCAACTCGTAGTTTTGGGCAGATATATGTAACTTTCTTCATTTATTTTTACTTATATACATACACACACCATCTTACATACATATTGTGAGAAAAATAAAAGAAATAATTGTCCTAAAGGCCAAATACATAAAATGAATATACATTTGTTTGTAGACGAGTTAGTTAGCTGGCTCAGTGGGAGGTGGTGTTTACATTGCTATAGTGAACCAGGGACCACATGACTGGCACTCTCTTAATCTTTCACTTGGTATTTATTATCTGGTTTGGTAATACACTACTTTCTGTTGTAACTTATTTATTGTTTATTACTGTATTTATATTTATTCCAAACATTAACTGGTACTGTATATATTAATAAAACTATGGCGACAGGAGGAATATATACACAAGAATTTTTCCTAAATACTCCCTGCTAAAATGGCCGTGTGTCTTATATGGCCGTGCGTCTTAATGGCCGTGTGTCTTATATGGCCGTGCGTCTTAATGGCCGTGTGTCTTATATGGCCGTGCGTCTTAATGGCCGTGCGTCTTATATAGCCGCGCGTCTTAATGGCCGTGCGTCTTATATGGCCATGTGTATCTTATATGGCCATGTGTAGCATATATGGCCATTTGCGTCTCATCTGGCCGTGTGCATCTTATGCGGCCGCTCGTGTTATATACTCTTGTTTATGTTCCAGACCTGTTCATGAGTAAACCATGGGTCAGAAAGAAGAGGAAGATTGTCGCTGGCAGTGGTCCCATCAGGAAGAAATTCAAGAGTGCGGACAAAAACACAAAGGAAGGAATCAAGAAGAAAACGAAGAATGACAACGAAGGAATGAGGAAGACGAAGAAGAACACCGCCGCCATGAGGAGTGGAATCAGGAGAGAAAACTTAAAAGGTAGAAAAATCACCCAAGGTAAAAAATTCAGCGGTAAAAAATCGAAAAAACGTTAGTAGCGTCGATCCTCCCCCACCACCCAACCCCCAACGACCACAATAAATTGAGATAATCCATTGAGTTATTTCTTCAGGCTTTAATGTGTTTTCCCATCAAATATTATAACCTACAGTAATTATAACGTAAGTTCACCACACTCATGAGGATGATTGATAGATTTCCCTAAAAATAAATCGTTTAATTAGTAGTTTAATGTGATCAAATTTTTGTATTTAAGGTAATTATGGTCAGAAATAGATAACCAAAACCTGCTGGATTATATTGCCTAAAATGTGGTCAGGATTTCAATCAAGAATAAATTAAGGTAAAAGGAAATATATCTAAATTGTCAATAAATAAAGAAAAAAAACATTTATTTTAATTTCCTCGTGTGTGTGTGTTCCATCTCACCTCAGACCAACACTGTGTGGACTTCTCTGCCACACGGTGTATCACTTAAAAGTATAGATGCTATATTAATTTATACCTTGAAGTAATTACAACAGATATACTGTATATAAAATATTCATAATGAATCTGTCTATCTATACATATTTTATACTTTTTTACCTTTGGTCTATCTCCACCCACCCCTGGAGCCCTCCACCCACCCCTGGAGCCCTCCACTGGAGGGCTCCAGGGGTGGGTGGAGGGCGTAAGTGTCACTGGAGGATAAATTGTTGGAGCCGGCTGCTGACGATTGATTGAAGATGAGTTTCTAAACATCACTTGGTTCCTTTTGGATAAAATTGAAAGCAGAATATCCTGGTCTTACTGAATTGCTCTGAAAACTCTTCTCCCATTCCCTTCAACATACCTCTGTGAGACTGGCTTCTCAACCATGAGTGTCATTAAGACAGAGTACAGGAATAGTATGGATATTCATTCTCCATTGGTCGTGGCTCTGAACCATGACTGTATAAGCTGACACAGAAGCAGCAGCAGCTCACCTTTCACATTAATAAAGGTTGGTTGACTATTATTGTCTTAATAAAATAATCATCAATTTACTATTTTAGTATTACGACATACAGTATTTTAATAATTGTTATGTCTTCAATTTTATGTTGCCTATTTCTTCCAATCTTTGTTGTAACGTCTTTATGCTTTGGGGTTTAAAATAACTAAAATATAAATTTTTTTTAACCAACTTTATTCATTATAATTTTTCATTTTATTACTTATACAGTATATATATACATATGTTTATAATATCTTTGTTAGAGGTGTTTGCTAGTTTGATTTTGTAATATTGTATTGTTTACAAAAACAAAAAACAAAAATGTGTCAAATTTTATTATATTAATTATATTTTTCAGGTATAAATTAATATTACTACGAATGTTCAAATAATATTTTCTTGGATCATAAACAAATAATAATATGGCACAAATATGGTACACTCATCTTTACAGTACAGTAGTCAGAACAATCATGTGGAATTAACAGAAAATCATATTACCCCACAAAAAATATTTTCCTTATACTCTTATTAATTGTATATTTCCATGAACCCGAGTCTACATTATTGATTCTATATATTTCATAATGGTATATTTCAACTGTGTTACCCCTCAGATATGTTATCAACACACTTTTCTCAACCTAAGGCACTTCAGCTGTTTAAAAAAGTAATAACCTCTAGTTCGGGAGAATTTAAGGCCAGATCCTGAATCTTGCCCTGGGTCCAGTGCCAGCTTTCATTCTCAGAGCACTGTGGTTTATGCTTCGGGTCATGTTAGAAGATTTATTCTGTTGGCAGGACGATGATATCACCAATCTGTGAAAGAAAAGTGAACACAGTAACTTACAAAAAATGTGTCATTATCAAGCCGTTATCACTTACATCATGACATGCCTTCACTCGTATTCCAAAGCTGATGAAACGATTGAGGCGTATACTACAACCAGAGTGGACAAAGCATCACTTGATTTATTCACAAAAGGATAGGGGAACCAACTAACAGTACCCACTCTGTGTATACCAAGAGAGACCCAGTTACTCAAGAATGGAAGTGGCAATATGGTCGATTTGGCAATTAAGTAAAACTACCAATGTGTGGTGATGGTGAAAGTCGGCAGATCACAGAGGAATACTTTAAAAACTATAGAAAAACATGATGAACTGTAAGTGTGCAAATCCATCCACTCACCTCAACATGTGGTGGGGTAGAAAGCACATGAACCACAGTAGATACAATGTCCTCAGCTTGTAGACACTTTTTGTTGGTAAAAACCCCCTGTGCCTTCTCCTTATCCTTCATCATTCTTGAGAGAAATTCAGTCTTTACCACACCAGGGCTGATGGCCTGAAGAAATAGGTTTGGAATTAGTTTTTGTAAAGATTAATTTCCCTTACATTCTTATATCCCACACCTTGAGCTTTTACAAGTTTTTAAATAAAATACGGAGTTTACACAATATTTAAGGAGGAAGAAAACATATGCTGTACTGTAATTATAAGTAAATGTAAAGCTGGTTTTACATTAGACAATTTTTTGAAGATACATACACAAAAAGATGGTTAAGAACATCACCTAACACTTGTCTGGGACAGCTGTGATAACCTAGTGCAGCTCTCCATACTGCACCATCTCTTACAGCCACTAATCATATTACAGTATTATATCCAAGGTCATTTCTTCTATTTTCAAACACATGTATCTGTTGACCCAGTTAATCTCTTCCAGGTGTTCAATCTTTATCTAGCTGGGTGTCTCTATTGGAAACCTTACCAATACTCTAAATGCCAAGCAACCTTATTAACTCTGACTAGGGCTTCTTTATCTATCTGTGTCACATTATACAGTACGAAGTCAGTCTCACTTAATTTGAAGTCCCTTTAACTGTTCATGTTTCACTGCCATACAACATCACTATTCTCACCCTGAAACTTTTTTAATGGAGACAGAGGCAAAACACATTGAAAAATTAGAGAAATCAAGAAGAAATATTTAATTCAGACACAAAATAATACTAGAAAGAAAGAAAAAGAAAGAGAGAGAGAGAAAACAAACACGTAGATGTGTCTCCAAGAAACGCAGATGGTCCTCAGGGTGAACATGGCTCTAAGTTCCTCCATCAGAGATACAATATTTGACCTGTACTCTCCTGGTCATGGCTACAGGTTGAAGTATTTTTACTAGGGAGACAAACTATTCTGTTCATCATGTCAGAAATGAGAAAGACAAGGTGCTCTGGTTAGATATATACGTCTTACCGTAACTCGAATATGTGACTTGAGACCTCTGAGTTCTTGGCGCAGTCCCTCGGTGAGAGCTCTTACGGCAAATTTCGTGGCAGAGTAGAAATGGAGCGTAGAATATGACATGACTTGGTGCCCCATTATGCTGGATAGAGTTGAAAAAGAAACAATAAATTTACTAGTTATAAATATTCAGAGGATTAAAAACATGACAGAGGTTTATGATATTGTACAGTATAACTAAAGAAATACAATCACAGATACCAACCAATGTTTATGTAGAGTCCTGCCGCTTGATATTGATGGAACCCATTTACAGTACAGCCTCTATATAATGGACTTCTTTATTCCTCTAATCCGTTATTTGGGGGTTCCACATTTAACGGACCCTCGATATAATGGACTTTCATCTCTATATAGTTCATTGGTTGGGGGGTTTCACTGTATAATAGACTAATGTAATACCAAACCACTATCACACACACACACACACCCTACATAATTTCAGATAAATTTACAAAACTTCAAAAACCCAGTTTAGAAATTTGTCTTCCTAACACATCATTAACAGTAATAATTGTATTCTATAAACAAAACAAGCTGGTCTTCCACTGGTTGTTTAATTCAAGCTGATTTTAGAGAGTGAACTGTATAAAGTCATTAAGTCTGTCTACAGCGTCCATATCTTAATAATCTTTGTCTTGGGTCCAGTTCTGTTGTTAGAGGCACTGAGTGAAACCTGCAATGGTCATTAATATCAAGCTGGGCAATATCATCCTCACATCTGACCCACGTGAGAATTACTACACCTGGGTCTCGGAGGAAAGCATCTCACCACTCGCACTAAGTTTAAGAGAGTTCTTATGGGTAAAAAAATGTGATATTCTGATTATTGGTGTCTTCCCCAGTGAGAACTGGCCACGTTAGAGCCTGGTTTTGTTCCAGGCTTCATAACCTTTGGGGGTCCAGTACTTGTATATTGAATACAGTATAATTTTAACTTCATAATACTGTACTGTACTGTACTGTACTGCACAGTACTGTACTGAAAAACTTCTTCTATGCAAAAATTCAATATGACTCGAGCCATTAACATTACTGTGTGTGTACTATGTGTACCATCCACCTTTATCTTTAAAAGGCCTTATATATTAATCATCTAAGTCTCAGAATAAGGCCCCTGTACTGCAATATTACAATGATGAACACAATATACAGGTAATCTGTATACTACACTACAGTATATTGTACTGTATTTAATTCTTATAACTGCCTTAATAACTAATTAAATGCAAAACATTTTGGGATCTAAGTATTGTACAGTACTGTACTTGTGCAAAGAAAACAATTAAAAACTACTGTACTTAAAAACTGAATAAAATAAAGTAATTGGTTTATTTCCACTCCCAAGCTTGAACCACCTGTACCATTGTTCACTACAGAATTGTGAAGCACTTTCATACTCAGTTTACCACAAAACTTAATTTACTATAGCAAAACATTTAGTTTACCTGCTAATGTGGATGATTTGGCCATCATCAACATTGTTTTCACGCATTGATGCCACAGCTTCACGTGTACACAAACAAAGTCCCACAACGTTGACGTCTAACATCTCGCGCCACTCCTCTGGTGTTCCCTCTGTTGGTGAACAAGAATATGAACTAATAAATACACAAGTATTTAGTGTTAATTTAATAACATTGTAAAACTGATTGTTCATATAACAGTCAGCTCCTATACTGTACTATACTCTGCCTCTATACATATATAATTTAAAATATTTTTTATTGATACTGTTCAGTATTAAAATACAGGGGGCCCCCAAATTCGCAGAGGTTAGATTCTCAAAATGGCCGTGAATCGCCATATCCGAGAATAACATTTGCTAACTGAGGGGGGTGGTGTTGTTACATTTTTACTTGTGTACAAATAAATGTATATTCCCTTTATGTGTTTGCACTTAAGACAATTATTTTTTTTACCTGTACAGTGTATTGTATATATACAGTACAGGTAAAGGAAATTACTGTCTCTAGAATGAATAGCTCCCTGTCCTGGCCGCAAAAATGCCGGCAACTTTATAACTATCCACAGACATTCTTGGGTACATCCAGGGTTTCACCCGCGAATAATAGAGGACCGTCAAATAAAAATTCGTGAATTTGGAGGAGCCCCTGTACTGTACTGTTATAATAGTAGTGACAACAGTATTAAGTTGTTATGGGTGTTGGTGATACAGTAATACATATTTAGTCTCTAAAACTTGGTTCAATCCCCATTTGAGTCAGATGATAAATGGACCTTGTCAAATATTATCCAGCCAACCATAACAGGTTTTCTCTGAGCACTCTAGTCTGATCCCGCACCCCAAACTGGTCCAATTAGGAATGGCCGTCACTCAACCTCTCCGGAGACCGGTCAGTGATTGGTTCTTTAGCCGCTCTATTATAAAATAAATACAATCATCATCACATGGTTAGATTGACCTTGTTAGTTAAAGTATGTCCTATAGTATTTTATATAATAAGAAAAACATAATTTTAGTTCATGTACAGACCCAGGAGAGAATGGTTATGAGACATCCCAGCATTGTTGATACACACATCAACTCCTCCAAACTTTTCCTTGATGGAAGCAAAGAGACCGAGGACGTCCGAGTCTTTGGTGATGTCGCACTTGATCGCCGTCAGAGATCCAGGTTTGTCGGCCAGTTCATCTGCTAGTGCCTTGAAAATTACACGATGATTATAACACAACTATTTTTAAGGTTATGTGGTGTTACAAATGGGTACAAAATAATGGCTGCTGTAATGACCAATTAAGGAACAAACTTAAGTGTGTCTTCAGTAAAACTATACCATGATTTATCTTCAATAATAATAAACCTTAATTAAATCTGTGTATCAAGTCTTGGTTTATTTCAGTTTATACACAAACATTTAGCTGTATTTCCTAAATCACCTTTTCCAATCAAATATTTGTTGAAATAACATTAAATGTTGTACAGGAATGATCTGCTATGTACAGTATACTATTTCAATGGATAAATTAGTAAACTCAATACATTTGTATGAAATTTTCAAAGAATATATTTTAATACTTCCAAAATACAAGAACAGTGGAGGTAAATTATCAAGAATTATCATCACTACATATCAAGAATAAACACAATTTTTCATCAAATGTTGTATACACTTCAACCTCTTACACATGACAGTGTTATTTCTTACCCTCAAAACTTTATCATGCTACAGTTATATATCTCTCAGTTAATGACTATATTCCTTGAAAAACTCACAGATGAGACACAACTCAAGAGTCAGCAACACTGTACCTGTATCCTCTCTTCCTCGCGTGCAGCACCAACGACCTTCATCCCCTTGTCAACGAGAAATCTGCAAATAGCCGCCCCTATACCGGCACTGGCCCCCGTCACCAGGGCTACACGTCCGCTCCACCTTTCCATACTGACAAGAAACGATGAATTACAACTGAATCTACAGACTTATGTTAGTAACTTCTTCACTGACCTCTCTCTCTCTTTCTCTCTGACAAGTTACACCATCCATACTCTGTTTCTTATTAGCATCTATATCCTCATTCATGCTCAAACTGGTACTCACTAACATCATTCAAGTTTACTCATATTTATTCAGTCTTATTCACCACCACACTGTTATTCTCACAGACTCACTAAATCCTAACCACCAATGTTCACTTTCTGTCACTCACACACAATGTAGGTTCTAAAGATCTTCGTCCTTCTATCATGAAACATTCTCTTAACCCCAGAGCTTTGGAGTGTGGTCGGTATCCTCCCCGTCGTTGGTATATTCGGGAACATTTAAAAAACAAAACCCCCAAAACAATTCTCTAGTTCTACAAACTGCATGATATAAAAAGGAAATAAATATATGTCCTTATCACAGGTTGGCAACACAGGGGCTACGAAGAATTGAGAATGTTCGTGAAGTAGTGTGTGGGTACGACGTAATAATACGAGGTAACCAACACTAATTTGTAGGCATTATGAGGTACAAGACGCTTATTTTGCTATGTTATTACTATTTACACTACTAAGACAATACAGTGGTCCCTCGGTTAACGAGCGCCTCGGTTAACGAGTTACCTTCCTTAAGATTCTTAACTTCGATTAACGAGTTTCTTACGAGCCGACCTGAACATGTTTTCGCTTGCATTTGGCGGCCCACCAGCTGTAGTATTAGTCCGCCAATACAGTAATCGGTTCTAGGGCTTAAATTCCTTACCATTTTAGCAAATATAAAGAAGTTTATACTATTCAATAATTTTAAAAGTTTAATATTAAATTTTTTAGTCCCAGGTTGGAGTCTTTGGTTGACTGTACATGTAGCTTCACTAAACTAAGGACAGCATTAACATAAGAGCTTGAATAACACCTAAGGAGAGTACTGTGGGGAAGGAGGGGGGAGATGTGAAGGGTAAAGCTCTGTATTATTATCTTAATTTAAATAAAACAAATTGAATATATCTTCACCATTTAGTTTCCACATTTAATATCAACCCCAAATATATATATATAATAATCTTACTTCAGCAGCTGGTCCTTGATGATACCTTCTTCCCTTCAGTGAACAAATTAGTCCTTCAATCTAGAACATGAGACAAGACTTGTTGCTGAGGAGATGATAAACCCTCTGATAAAGATGTTATCTACGGTACATATTGTTGTCTTGATAAGTTATCTTGCATTCACTATTTGGTTTAATGAGGATAATTAATTAGCTGTTCTACATCTCCCTGTACAATTTATTCTGGTTAACTTGAAATGAGACACACAAGAGAGAGAACATGCTATTGTTGTGCTGTTGTCTAAGTAAGAGGAGCTAGACTGTACTCCGTTAGATAAGGTTGTGCTAATATGGTAAACTATACTGTACAATATTGTGTTTATAGTACAGAAGGAGGAATTTGGTCTTAAGTTGAGGAAGGTTCTGCTGTGATAAATAAATGTATCTCAAATACACTGAAGCAGGGGGAGGGGGTCAGGGTATGGGGAGGGGGGATGATTTGTGGTGTTCAAAATGTTACCCACATAAATATTACTGTTTAATGAAATCCCAGCAACTGAAGACCCATCATCATCACTATTTTATGGGTCAATTTTCATTCTCATGTGGGTTAGATATAGATAGATTAGCTGACAGATGGACACAGATAGAAAGTTAGATATAGATAGATTAGCTGACAGATGGACAGAGAAAGAGATGAAAATTAGATAGACAAAAATAAATAAAAAAGAAGACAGACAGACAAATGGCTAATAGCAACACAGTTACAACAATTTGTCTTAAGAGTTTGACAGACATAAAGATGACCTTGTGGGGTTCAGGATGTTTGGTTCACACTCAGGATGGAATGGAGAAAGGAAACTCACAATGTGCTCTCTATATACATGTTGTATTGGATGTACAATGCAGCTTGGTGTTGGGAAGGCAGCATGGTTACAAGCGTGATGTAGAGAGAGCTGGTTGGTGAGGGTGCTCAGAGAAGGACAGCTTGTGGGTTGCCATGCTCGCCGGCGGGAGCGAGGACCGCCAGGCAGGCGGAGGAGGAACGAGGGCCGCCAGGCAGGCGGAGGAGGAACGAGGGCCGCCAGGCAGGCGGAGGAGGAACGAGGGCCGCCAGGCAGGCGGAGGAGGAACGAGGGCCGCCAGGCAGGCGGAGGAGGAGGAGGTGTTGCTGGCGGCGGAGGAGGAGGTAGAAAGAGGGCGATCACGACGAGGTCAGGTCTTAAATAGCGGGGGTTGGCGTGGCTTAGTAGTTGACCCCCGCTCCGTGATGTATGGCGGCGCTGGTTGACCTAGACCACGAGGCATACACTGGGGAATTGGTGGGGTCAGCTACTCAGCGACAAACAGCGTTTGTTGGGGAGAATTCCACTACAACCTCTATAGGCTATGAGAGCTACTCCTATAGTTTACCTTGCCATAGGTGGTGGTGTCTTGGTGGTGACAGTTCTTGTTCCGTGCTCCAGTTGGTCATTTTCAGCTGTGATGGATCAGTTCAATTTCCCAATTATTTTTTTTGTAACTTCTGTAATAAAATATGGCATTTACTCTTAACAACTTGGTTAGCATAAGGGTGTTTAATTATCAGGTAAAATAAGGTCTAACTTAAGCTAACTATTAATGAATGTGTAAGTGTAAAGGAATCCATTTTTACCAAAACAAAAGAGAAAACTAAAAAAACTAAGGAACTAACCCTGACAACTCCCAGGGTACAGTACAGGACTTGTAGTAGGGTGTGGGAGTGAGGGAAGGACTTGTAGTATGGTGTGGGAGTGAGGGAAGGACTTGTAGTATGGTGTGGGAGTGAGGGAAGGACTTGTAGTATGGTGTGGGAGTGAGGGAAGGACTTGTAGTATGGTGTGGGAGTGAGGGAAGGACTTGTAGTATGGTGAGGAGGAAGGACTTGTAGTATGGTGTGAGTGAGGAAGGACTCTAGTATGGTGGAGTGAGGGGACTTGTAGTATGGTGTGGGAGGAGGGAAGGACTTGTAGTATGGTGTGGGAGGAGGGAAGGACTTGTATGGTGTGGGAGTGAGGGGTGACTCTGTAGTATGGTGTGGGAGTGAGGGAAGGACTTGCATGGTGTGGGAGGGAGGGAAGGACTTGCAGTATTGTGTGGGAGTGAGGAAGACCTTGCAGCATTGTGTGGGAGTGAGGGAAGGACTTGCAGGTATTGTGGGAGTGAGGGAAGGACTTGGCAGTATTGTGGTGGAGTGAGGAAGGACTTGTAGTATGCGTGGGAGTGAGGGAAGGACTTGTAGTATTGTGTGAGCGAGGGAAGATTTGTAGTATTGTGTGAGTGAGGAAGGACTTGTAGGTATGGTGTGAGTGAGGAAGGACTTGCATTGTGGGAGTGAGGGAAGGACTTGTAGTATTGTGTGGGAGTGAGGGAAGGACTTTGTAGTATTGTGTGGGAGTGAGAAGGACTTGTAGGCCAGGGAGTGAGGAAGGACTTTGTATTGTGTGGGAGTGAGGGAAGACTTAGTATTGTGTGGAGTGAGGGAAGGACTGTAGGTTGTGTGGGAGTGAGGGAAGGACTTGTAGTATTGTGTGGGAGTGAGGGAAGGACTTGCAGTATTGTGTGGGAGTGAGGGAAGGACTTGCAGTATTGTGTGGGAGTGAGGGAAGGACTTGCAGTATTGTGTGGGAGTGAGGGAAGGACTTGCAGTATTGTGTAGGATTGAGGGATGGAATTGGTATGTTGTGTAGGATTGAGGGATGGAATTGGTATGTTGTGTAGGATTGAGGGATGGAATTGGTACGTTGTGTAGGATTGAGGGATGGACTTGGTACGTTGTGTAGGATTGAGGGAAGGACTTGGTACGTTGTGTAGGATTGAGGGATGGAATTGGTACGTTGTGTAGGATTGAGAAAGGACTTGGTACGTTGTGTAGGAGTGAGGAAGGACTTGGTACGTTGTGTAGGAGTGAGGAAGGACTTGGTACGTTGTGTAGGAGTGAGGAAGGACTTGGTACGTTGTGTAGGAGTGAGGAAGGACTTGTAGTGTTGTGTAGGAGTGAGGGAAGGACTTGTGGTGTGTTGTATGAGTGAGGGACGGACTTGTAGTGTGGTGTAAGTGTGAGGGAAGGACTTGTAGTATTGTGTAGGAGTGAGAGAAGCACTTGCAGTGTTGTGTATGAGTGAGAGAAGGACTTGTAGTATTGTGGGAGTAGGGGAAGGAAGATCTGCAAAGCAGCACTGTTGTGTAGGAGTGAAAGAAAGGACTTGGAGGGTTAGTTCAGGAGTTAAGAGGACATCAAGTTGAGTAGGAGTAGAGGAAAGATTTGCACAGTTGTGGGAGTGAGGAAGGACTTGCTCTGTTATTAGCCAAGGAGTGAGGGAAGGACTTACGGGTTAGTGGGGAGTGAGGAAGGACACAATGTTGGTAATAGGAGTGAGGAAGGACTTGCCTGATAGAGGATGAGGAAAGGACTTGCAGGGTTAGGTAGAGATGAGGAAGAACACAATGTTGTAGGAATGAGGGAAGAACACAATGTTGTGTAGGAGTGGGGAAGGACTTACAGGGGTTATTAATAGGAGTGGGGAAGGACACCATGTTGATAGGAGTGAGGGAGGACTTACACACTGTTAATGGGACTTAGAGGTTAGTTAGGAGTTAAGGAAGGACATCAAGGGTTGAGTAGGAGTGAGGAAAAGATTTGCAGTTGTGTAGGAGTGAGGAAGGACTTACCTGAGTGGGAGTGAGGGGAAGGACTTGCAGGGTTTGTAGGAGTGAGGAAAGGACTTGCAGGGGTTCAGTAGGAGTGAGGTTAAGGACTTACATTGTGTAGGAGTGAGGGAAGGACTTACAATGAGTGAGGAAGGACTTGCCTTGATGTGTAGGAGTGAGGGAAGGACTTGCCCCTGTGTAGGAGTGAGGACTTGCAGGGTTAGTGAGGTGGGGAAGAACACAATGTTGTAGGAGTGAGGAAAAGACTTTAATGTTAATGTAAAAGTGAGGAAGGACTGCAGGGTTAATTAGGAGTGAGGAAGAACACAATGTTGTGTAGGAGTGGGGAAGAACTTGCAATGTTAATGTAGGAGTGAGGAAGGACTTACAGAAGGGTTGTGTGGGAGTGAGGAAGGACTTACCATGTTATTGTGGAGTGAGGAAGGACTTACTGTTAGAGATGAAAAGGACTTGGAGGGTTAGTTAGGAGTTAAGGAAGGACATCAGGGTTGAGTAAAGATTGAGGAAAAGGTTACACAGTTGTGTAAAGATGAGGAAGGACACCTGATGGGAGTGAGGAAGGACTACAGGGTTTGTAAGATGAGAAAAAGGACTTACAAGGGTTAATGTAAAGATGGAGTTAAGGACTTACATTGTTATTAGGAGTGAGGGAAGGACTTACAATGTTAGTAATAGGAGTGGGGAAGGACTGCCTTGTTATTGTGGGAGTGAGGAAGGACTTGCCCTGTTGATATTAGGAGTGAGGGAGGACTTGCAAGGGTTAGTAGGAGTGAGGGAAGAACTTTGCAATGTTGTGTAGAGATGAGGGAGGGCTTGCAATGTTATTATTAGGGTGAGGAAGGACTTACAGGGTTAATGTGGGAGTGAGGGAAGGACTGCCATGTGTGTAGGAGTGAGGAAGGACTGCACTGTTGTGTAGAGATGAAAAAGAAGGACTTGGAGGGTTAGTTAGGAGTTAAGGAGAAGGACATCAGGGTTAGATGGAGTGAGGGAAAAGATTACCACAGTTAATGTAGGAGTGAGGAAGGACTTACCTGTTGATGGGAAGGAAGGACTTACAGGGTTGTAGGAGTGTAAAGGGAAAGGACTTACAGGGTTGAGACAGTTCAGGACTGCATTGTGTAGGAGTGGGGAAGGACTTACAATGTTGTGTGAATGAGGAAGGACTTGCCTTGGTGATAATAGGAGTGAGGAAGGACTGCCCTGTTGTGGGAATAAAGAAGGACACAGGGTTAGTAATAGAGTGAGGGAGGACTACAGGGTTTAATAGGGTGAGGAAGGACTTACAGGGTTAATATAAAGTGAGTTAATGACTTACAATGTACAAAGATGAGGAAGGACTTATGTAGTGTTAATGTAAAGGTGGGGAAGGACTTATAATGTAAGGTAGAAAAGTTACCCTGTTGTCTAAAGGTGAAAAAGGACTTACAGGGTTAGTTCTAGGAGTTAAGGGAGGACATCAGGTTAATTAGGAGTGAGGAAGGACTTACAGGTTATCTAGGACTAAGGGAAGGACTGCCTGATATGTGGGAGTGAGAACTTGCAAGGGTTAGTTGGGAGTTAAGGAAGGACATCAGGGTTGATTAGGAGTGAGGAGGGACTTGCAGGGTTGATAATGGGAGTGGGGAAGGACTTACAGGGTTGTGTAGGAGTTAAGGAAGGACAGTAGTATTTTGTAGGTGAGGGATGGACTTATAGTATTGTGTGAGGTGGAGATGGACTTGGTATGTTGTGTAGGGTGAGGGATGGACTTGGTATGTTGTGTAGGGAGAGGGATGGACATGTAGTGTGTGTAGGAGTGGAGGATGGACTTGTAGTATTGTGTAGGGTGGGGATGGACTTGTAGTATTTTGTAGGGAGTGAGGGATGGACTTATGTGTGTGTAGGGTGAGGGATGGACTTGTAGTATTGTGTAGGGTGAGGAAGGGACTTGGTATGTTTTTGTAGGGGTGAGGGATGGACTTGTGTATTGTGGTGAGAGGGATGGATATGGTATTATTGTAGGAGTGGGGATGGACTTGTGTGTGTGGGGTGGGGATGGACTTGTGGTGTTGTGTGGGAGTGAGGGATGGACTTGTGTGTGTGGGGTGAGGAAGGGACTTGGTATGTTTGTAGGGTGAGGGATGGACTTGGTATGTTGTGTAGGGTGGGGATGGACTTGTAGTATTGTGTAGGGTGAGGATGGACTTGTAGTATTGTAGGATGAGGAAGGGACTTGGTATGTTTTGTGGGAGTGGGGATGGACTTGTAGTGTGTGTAGGGTGGGGATGGACTTGTAGTGTGTGTAGGGGTGAGGATGGACTTGGTGTTTTGTAGGGTGGGGATGGACTTGTGGTATTGTGTGGGGTGGGGATGGACTTGGTATTGTGTAGGAATGAGGGATGGACTTGGTATGTTGTGTAGGGTTGAGGGATGGACTTGTAGTGTTGTGTAGGGTGAGGGATGGACTTGTGTGTGTGTAGGGTGGGGAAGGGACTTGGTATGTTTTGTAGAGGTGAGGGATGGACTTGTGAGTATTGTGTAGGGTGAGGGGATGGACTTATGGTTTGTGTAGGGTGAGGAGGATGGACTTTAGTGTGTAGTGGTGGGGATGGACTTGTAATGTGGTAGTGGGGATGGACTTGTAGTATTGTGTAGGAGTGGGGTGGAGCTTGTTATGTTGTGTAGGAGTGGGGAAGGACGGTATGTTGTGTAGGGTGAGGGA
Organism: Homarus americanus; assembly: GCF_018991925.1. Taxonomy (NCBI): domain Eukaryota; kingdom Metazoa; phylum Arthropoda; class Malacostraca; order Decapoda; family Nephropidae; genus Homarus; species Homarus americanus. Next base: position 566 of record NW_024727827.1, on the reverse strand, counting down.
TGGACTTGGTATGTTGTTGAGGTGAGGGTGGACTTGGTATGTTGTGTAGGGGTGAGGATGGACAGTATGTTAGGTGAGGGATGGACTTGGTATGTTATGTGGGAGGATGGACTTGGTATGTTGTGTAGGAGTGAGGGATGGACTTGGTATGTTGTGTGGGATTGGGGATGGACTTGGTATGTTGTGGGGTGAGGGATGGACTTGGTTATGTTGTGTAGGTGGGGATGGACTTGGATGTTTTGCAGGGGTGAGGGATGGACTTGTAGTATTGTGTGTAGGGTGGGGATGGACTTGGTATGTTATGTAGGGTGGGGATGGACTTGGCATGTTTTGCAGGAGTGAGGATGGACTTGTAGTATTGTGTAGGAGTGAGGATGGACTTGTAGTATTGATGTGAGGTGGGGATGGACTTGTATGTTATGTGGGGTGAGGGATGGACTTGTGGTGTTGTTGTGGGGTGAGGATGGACTTATGGTATTGTGTAGGAGTGAGGGATGGACTTGGTATGTTTTGGAGGGTGAGGGATGGACTTGTTTTGCAGGGGTAGAGGATGGACTTGTATATTT